>NW_026596440.1:3840146-3930980 GCF_907164565.1 Psammomys obesus | reverse complement strand
CTTGTAAAATAGTGTTGACAGTATTATGCTAGGGCTTTATTCTTTCACAGGTTCTTTACACAATGTTTTCAGGTGCCAGCAATGGACTCGGCTTTAAGCCTGCTAGTCAAGTCTGCTAGTCAAGCCTGCTAGTCAAGCATGCTATCTCTGGGTTGCACCCTCAGCTTCTAGAAGTTATTTTCTTAATGTGAGCTGTCAGTTTATTCTGGAAAGAGGCTGCTGATTTAGAACTTATATTTTCTTGTTATTTCCTTTTGGGACCAAGTTTTATGTATTGTTCTGTGCTTCAAGGACTTGGGGTCATCACAAGCTCCCTGGAGAAATCACAGACAAAACTGACTGACCAGCTTGAGTTCTTGAAGATGCCTTCACCCCTTTTCTGATTGAGATCATGTTTGCAGTTCCCTTTGTTTAAAGTATGTCTAAGAATTCTACTTCTAGTGCAAAAATAAATGCTAAATTATTTATATATCCCAATTATTTATTATTATTTATGCAAAGCTTGTCACATTATGCATGCATAAGGGGATTAAATCGCCGTTAACCCACAATGCCTTTAGGGGCACTCTCTGATGGGCCAAAGGTGGCATTCGGGTGTCACTGCCAGCAAGCACACGCTAGGAGCAAGCACATGCGAGGAGCCCCACGCATTGTTTACATACAGTGCACAGACAGTGGGAAGGAAAACATGGTGTCAGGAAGGTGTCATCCAGTAATGCTTATTCATGGGTGGCTCAATTTTATTATCTTGGAATTAAATAAGCAGATCTCTGAGGGAAAGTCCCATTCCGAAGGGGGAGGGCAGTGCACTATCATGTGGACACAAAAAAATGTCCACCAGCTGAAGCTAGAAACTGTAACACACACACACACACACACACACACACACACACACACACACACGAGCTAAAAAAAGTTATTTTCCCAAGACTATGATTTTGTTAAATAATGATGACGAATTGCAATCAGGAAATTGAGATAAATCGGGAAAACACCATGACATTGTGACTTGTCATGGAGCTTCCTGCGAGCGTTTTGACTTTCAAGGCAAATTCAGGGAAGGTATTTTTTCTCCAAAATATGAGTGCATATAAATGAAGTTATTAGTGGCATTCATTTTTAATAGGAAGCCTAATGGAGGACTTGCAAAACGACATAGCTCTGCTTTGATCCCATGAAGGAAGGTTTTCCAGTTCCTAGGGCAAAAATTATATTCAGTATAATGATGCTAATAAGAAACTGCTTTTGCACTTTAGTCTAAGGTTGTGGAGTTTGTACAGGGACAGCATGGTCTCAGAGCAGGAGACAGCCAGTGCCCTCTTGTGCTTGTTGCAAAAGATAACTTGCCTTGCATGCAACATCCTATGTGCCAGAGGATGTCTTCTGACATCGAGCTCCAGCACTCTCCATTTCCTTGAGACAGCCACTCTCACTGAGCCTGCAGCTCTCCTTTTGTTGTCCCACCCACCGTAGTTTTGAGGTTATAGGCACATACCTACTCACGTCTAGCCTTTCATATGCACTAACGAGGCTCTGAGCACAGGTCTTCAAGCCTGTGCAGCAAGCCCTATCCCTGCCTACTATCATCTTTATTTTCTTTATCCTACTATTCCTGCCACCCAAGGCATGACGTCATGGTTTTGTGGTGCTTTTTGCTTGCTCTGGCTATATTTGGAGTGGCATTTGCTTGCCTGTCTGCATTAATTTTATGACATTGGTATTACCATGGATCCATAAGACTGAGTGTATTGTGACAACGCTAAGAATGGAGGAGAGCAGTGACTAGTACCAGGGTGTGGCTCTAGCCACTTGCAACAGAAGTGCCCTTGGCAGGGTCTTCGGACAGCCTATCTTCTGGTGCTTGCTAACTGGTCTCCCTGAGCTAAAACTAGGCCTGACCCACCTCTCTAACAGTTTTTTTAACTGACAAACAAAAGTCTCTTACTGGATATTAGCACTTATGTCTTCTCTCTGATATATAATATCCCCCTTCCTTGTTTCCAGTGTGAGTTCTGTCTCTCTGGCTCTGTCCTCAGACAGTGGTCTTTCAGATATAGCACATTTGTTTTTTCTAGGCACAGCTGGCATATTCCGAGACCTCTATGATATCAAACTTGCAACTATCACAATAGAATATAGCAGCCTCAAAATACAGTTACTTGTAGTTGGGGATTTAAATGCCACATTAAGAGCATCAACACATCAGCTGAACTTTAAAGATGATTATCTGTGGCTGCTATTGGCTCTTTTGTGGAGGAAATCAACATAATGTCCCAACAATGTAACAATTTCATCAATGTGTTTCATTGGAAAAAAATCAAGGCCGAATGGGGGACACTCCTGCACAAAGTGACCAATCCATTATGAAAGCAGAGGAACTGTCCTCATGTGCCAGTGGGCAATGGGTTCACTGTTACCGCTGGTGGCAGATAGAAGACTGTCTTAGACTTTCTGTTGCTTTGAAGAGACACCATGAGCATAGAAACACTTATAAGGAAAAGATTTAATTGGAGATTGCTTACAGTTTGGAGGTTAGTCCATTGTCATTATGGCAGGGAGCATAGCAGAATGCAGGCAGACATGGTGTTAGAGGGGTAGTTGAGAGTTCTACATCTGTATTGGTGGGCAGCAGGAAGAAAGAGTATGCGACTGGGCCTGGCTTGAGTTTCTGAGACTTCAGATGACCCCCTAATGGCACGCCTTCCCCAACAAGGCCACGCCTTCCCAACAAGGCCACGCCCTGTAATAGTGACACTCTTTATGAGTCTGTGAGGGCCAATTTCATTCAAACCACCACAGTAACCTCATCATATATGAGAACTACAAACGGTGTCCTCCATACTCTCTGGGAACCACTGTCAGAGGAGGTCTTTAAAGTATGCTGATATTTAGGTACCAATGCCAGTAGCCATGCCTGGGCAAAGCAGGAATGTCCTCCTCACTTGAAATTTTCTACCTTTCACCCAGGATGCCTGGCAGGCAGATGTGCTTACAAAATTTTATAGGTTCAGGAATAAAGTCCCTGGGAAGAGACAGCTTTTCACTTTTTTGAAGTGAATAACCCACATTCCCTGGTACACTGAGTCCTATTCAGTGTATGCACTGGACCAATGCACCAGGTATGTAGGAAAGTACCAAAGGCCAGGGAGTTCTGTTTTCAGGGTGTCTATTTGCTCTGCCCTGCAGCTGATCTGCACCAACATCTCTTATCAGGGTGGTACAACACCCCTACCTTGTGTTGATAAAGACATCTTTCCAGTTATTTCAGTAGATAAAATCCAAACACTGAAATGGGGAAGATGGGCTTTTAAAGCCTCTACCTGAGGCCTGAGCTATCACCTTCTCCACGAAAACATACATTCTCACACCTGTACACTCACACTGAGACACCCAGGTAAACTCATGAGTTTGTACTCTGTGACACAATGCACACTTAGTCACATGCTCCCCACACCCTCCCACATCCAGATAGTAACATTCAAACACATTCACACTAAGCACATGCTCCTCAGGGGACCGTAATGCCTTGGAACCTGCTGAGAGTGGTCAGGGTAACAGTCGGCAGATGGGAACATGGGCAGTGTCCTCACCATGTGTTTAGTGACCACAGACACATAGAAGGGCTTTCCTCTATGTCTTTCTCAGTAGCAGTCTGTGGACTTCTGTGTCACCAGCTGAGTATGCTGGAACACTTGTGAGTATGCACATGTGTGAATGTCTAAGGTTCAGAGTTCTTACACAAGCAAGCTGGCCATGTACAACACAATTCTCCATGTGTCCTGTGCACATGTGCTTATGTGCATCCCAGCATGGAGTCATTTGAAAAGATAATTAGTACTAGGCACCTTCCTGGAGTCCTCGGAGGGCTGGTGTCCATCCTGTTTGTCACTGTTTCTCTCCTAATCCTCTCTAATGAGGGTTTGTGTTAACACGGATAAGCTTTTGCAGAGTGACTACTGGCTAGCTGAGCCTGGGAAGGACACACCGGCTCGATGTCAGTGCCCTTGGCTGAGTCTGGGAACTGGCAGATGGGCAGACTCCCCTCCGTCTCCACAATGGCCACCATCTGGGATCCCCCATTCTCTGCCTCTATCTCAAGTTCTGGCTTTTCAAGGGTGTGTTTTTTTGTTTGATTTCAATAGCTAGGAGATAGCTGGCAGCATTCTGATTTAGAGCATGGCCTGGAGAGGGTTGTTAGAAAGTGGACTGGAGAGCAGGGGATATTTGTTTTTGTGCATTACTCTTCTCATTGGTGTGGCCATATACCTGCCGACAAGCAACTTAAGGGAGGGAGGGTTTACTTTGGTTGGAGTCTGTCTTGTGAGGAAGTCGCTGTGGTGGGAGCAGTTGTGCGCTGTGGAAGCAGAAGTGTGAGGCTGCCTGCTTATGTGTGTAGACCAAGAAGCAGAGTGGGGCAGAAAACTGAGATGGGTTATCAAACTCAAGGCCAGTGGCCCAGAGACTCAGCTCCTACTGTTAGGCTTTAACTCCTGAAGGTTTTACCACCCTGCAAACAACATCATGAGCCAGGTGTTCAAACTCCCGAGTCAGCGGGGGACACTCTACACACACCACTGTGCTCTGAACTCTGGAAGCACCCTTGTCTTTGCTTTCTCATTCGTGGGTCACTGTGGCACACACTTTTAAAGTAAGCTGTAGCACTGAGGTGTCTGTTAAGAGGAATGGACTGTGACCGTAGAGTTTATCTATGCTCACAAACTCACTTGATCTGGTCAGCAGGTGTAGAAGAGGGTTCTCCTAAACCGGGCATGAGGCATATGACCTGTCCCACACATGTCCCTGTGGCCCCAGCACCTGCCTCGTACCTTCTTCCAGCCTTCTTGGCTTTGTTTGGAACTCCGGTGTCTTCTAAAACTAACCAGATAAACGGGTATTGCTTAACACAAGGAAACATAAATTTCTGCAAATGTTGACACACCAGTCACCCCTGAGCAATGGCTTCCTTTCTGGAGGCCATCCTCCCACTGCACAGCCTGAGCAGACTCGCACAGCCCTTGAAGTATGTCTCCCTTTCTGAAGGCCACCTTACCACAGCTCAGCCTGAAAAAGTACTTGCTCCCCTCTCTCGGGAGAAACACATGCCAGCGTATATGTTCTTTTAAAAAAATTACATATATTATTTTTGTGTATGTGCATCTGTGTTGTGTATGTATATGTGTGTATGTAAGTGTGTTGTGTGTGTATATGAGATATATGTGTGTGGTGTGTGCACCTTTGACAGTATATGTGTGTGTGCCTGTGGGATGTGTGTATGTCTGTGGGATGTGTGTGTATGTATGATGTGTGTACATATGCTATGCGTGGTATAATGTGTGTGTATGGTATATGTGTGTGTGTGTGATGTGTGTATGTATAGTGTGTATGGGTGTGCATGAGTGTGTGTGTAAGTGTGTGTGTGCCTGTGCTATATGTGTATGCAGAGTCCAGGGGAGAATGCTAAGTGTTCTCCTATATTGCTCTCAACTTTATTCCCTTGAGGCTGATCTCTGACTAGCCTGGAGCTTACTGGTTTCAGTCAGGCTAGCCAGTCCCAGCCATCTTCCTGTTCCAGCCACCACTAGTCCTGGGGCTATAGTGCGAGGCCAGCACCAACTTTATTTTTGTGTATATACAGGGTTCTGAACTTACACCCTTATGGCATTTCGGCAGTTACTCCCACCCTTTGAGCTGCCTCCCTAGCCCAAACATCCACCATGTCAGCCCCAGCCCAGGAGCTTCTTCAGAGTGGCCCTGGCAAACGAATGCCACCAGTGGAAACACGTGAGCACATTTGGGATCATGTCTACATCTTGTGAGGTTTTAAAACCCGACCACCTTGGGCCAATTGTGAAGAACACCGGAGCATCACATAGTAGCACAGAGCTTTGGTTGAACCAGCCTCATACACAGCACAGGGTGACCCCGCATCAAGACCGGCGACAAGCAAATAAGAAAGCAAGTGATTTACTAGCTTAAAAATGGACTTCTATAGCCAACACAATAGTGTGAAAATGTGCCTACACACAACAAACCTACAAGGAAAATGACAGGAAAGACTATCCACACACATAACCAACTATGTTTATTTTTATCTTTATGTTGTTCTTTATAGAGCAAGATACTACTGTGGCTTAAAACCAAGTTTTAAAGTTTTGATAAAAGTTTCATACACTATCTGGTTTTTAAAGTTACTGGTGGCCATGGCAGGAAGTGAAAGAGAAGCATAAAGCAAACTAGTGAGAGATGATTCACAACCAAATTCAAAATTCAGATGATTGGTGAATAACCTTTAGCACAAGTGTGTCCTGTGTAATCCTTGGGCTAGCCTTACACTCTGCTGACACTCATTGTTTGTAGAAAGTGCAGACATGTCCAGGCCTTGGGGGTTTATTTAGCACCTCCCTTGAGGTCACCTAAAGGAGTGGCACATGGTAAGTTCACAATATGCTCCAAGACGATTTTCAGAACAAGGTAGTCTCCAGTCTTCTCCACAGTGGGTTCCTGGTGTCACACATACATTAGTGTAGATTAGGTTCATTGCTCTAAGTCTCTGTGTTGACACAGTTGGAGCCATTTGAGAGACCCTCTCCCAGGGAGGATAAATCACCTCCCAGAACCACCCAGGACAAAGATTTCTGCTGAGATTGCATCTCAAGGTCAGATTTATGACCCTTGTGGCCAGCTTTCACAGCTCTGTCTTCATCAGAGGATGACCAGACCCCTCCGTGGACCCTGAAGCCATCAGGGAGGAAGTCATACCAGCAAAGCAGTGGACCATGTGGATTTAGATTCCACATGGATTCATGGAATATCTTTGTGGTCAGTATCTAAAAAGAAGCACAGAATAAACTAGACCATTTAAACACAAAGTAGTAAAACTCTGCTAAGCTTGCACACAAATGGCCCTGAAGCTCTGGACTTCAAGGCACACTCAGCTCCAGCTGCATAGACCTGGGTCAGGAAGGCTGTTCTGCACTACTATCTGGTAAGGATGTAGCAAAGAACAGGATGCCATACATGTTGTAGTGAACATAAGTTACATCCAACTCAGAATCCTTGATGAAATAATCAGCGATATCCACCCAGTGCCTTTGTCAGGAATCTAAATGAGGGAGCTCTTCCCAGAGGAAGATTCTGGAACACTTGGACCTTCCCAGGACACATTCTTACAAAAGCAGAGCACACATGTGCACATGAACACACACTAGCATATGCACACACACTAGCAAGAAACAAGATCCAAGTCTCTTACCAATAAAAAGCCTGCTGCTGAGTTCTACTAAATATCTAGAAAAGATCTTTTACTTATTTTCCTCAAATCCCTCCAGAACTCTAGAAAAGTGAAGAGGACAGACTTCTTCCTCCATATTCTGCAAAGTCAGCTTTACCCTGACATCCAGTCCAGAAAAAAAAATATAACAAAAAAGACCAATACCTTTGGTGAATACAGAGGATGTTCTATTTAGCTTTAACTGTAATTTGGCACAGCATGGAGTCACTTAGGAATGAGTCTCAATTGAAGAATACAGACCTGACTGCTCAGTGGCAGGTGAGTGGGGGATTGCCTTGATTGTTAATTGATGTAGGCAGATTTCATATACTGTGGTGGTGCTGTAAGACCTGGTGTCTCACAGCTCAGGAGTTCAAGATCGCGCCCTTCCCAGAAACTCCCCCAGACCGAGACTCGTTGCAAAAGCAAGAGGTTTATTAACCATTGCACAATGGGGTCACCCCTGCCGGTCAGCAAAGAGTGGCACCGGGAGACAAAGGCCTTTAGGTTTTTAAAAGAAAAATTGCGGGAGATTTGAAGTTGCAGTCTTGGCAATTTAGGATTGGATGAGGAAGTTATAAAGTAAGGTAATTGGTTAGTCTTAGGTGCTCAAGCTTGGCCAGTCCTGCCAAGTGTGGATGCAGCTGCAATTGAAGGTGGGGGTCGTTAGCTCATCCTTGAAGATTACAGGAGGTCAAAAGCTACTCAGAAGAAGTCTAGGTTCATTGCTAAGAAACACTATCTCAAAGACAAGGGTCTGGTCCTTCTTTTGCTGAGTGAAGGTCATTGCTTGCTTGCCTTTTTTTTATATCTGTCCTCACAGATAGGGTCATATTCCTCCATTCTCTGGAAAGGTACTAAGAGGCTTTAGCTTAACCTGGACCTAAAACTCAAAACTACAGGCTTTAGAAGACATACAGGTTACAAAGTTAGCCTAACCCTTTCAGTGCCATTCTTGTGCAGTGAGTTTTGGCTGTAAAAGAAAGCCAGTGAAGCATGAACCAGCAGCATCATTTCATGGTTTCTGCTTCAAGCTTCTGTTTGAGTTCCACCCCTGACTTCCTTCTGTGATAAACTTGTGAGCCAATCAAGCCTTTTCTACCATGTTGCTTTTGATCATACTGCTTTATCAGATCAACGGAAAGTAAAACAGTTGAGTTTTGAATACTCAATAAGAAACTAGTAAACCTAACTCCCAATTCAAAGATTCCTTATTATAGTTCACTGGAAATCATCCAGGAATTTAAGGATGTTTCAACAAGCCAGGCATGGTAGCACATGCCTAGAGTCACAGTACCTGGAAGGAGTGATTTGGAGTTTGAAGATAGCCCGAGATATAGTGAAACAACAGAGAATTACTTCAACACACAGCACTCAATAAGCACATAAATATGATCTTCCACATGAGCAGAAAGATTAAAAACTGTGTAACCAAAAGCTATCTATATGGACTTGAGGTCCATTCAACAGGAAAGAAATCTTGCTTGATATTGAAAGTTTAACTTGATTTCCAGAGTGGTTGTACAAGTTTACATTCCCACCAGCAGTGGAGAAGGGTTCCCCTTCCTCCACAACCTCACCAGCATATGTTGTCACTTAAGTTTCTAATCTTGGCCATTCTGATGGGTGTAAGGTGAAATCTCAGGGTTGTTTTGATTTGCATTTCCCTAATGGCTAATGAGGTTGAGCATTTCTTTAAGTGCTTCTCTGTCATTCGATATTCCTATACAGAGAGTTCTCTGTTTAGCTCTGTTCCCCATTTTTTAATTGGATTACTTGGTTTGCTGCTTTTCAGCTTCTTTAGTTCTTTATATATACTGGATATAGTCCTCTGTCAGATAAAGGATTGGTGAAGATTCTTTCCCAATCTGTAGGCAGTCGCTTTGTTTTGATGACGGTATCCTAAGTAAAACGCTCCTGAAAGGCAAAGAGGATGGACATCAGAAGAAGAAGAAAACAGAAAACAACCTAGGAACCTGCTACAGAGGGCCTCTGAAAGCCAGAAGAAAAAAAAAAAAAACAGGAAACAACCGAAGAACCTGCCACAGAGGGCCTCTGAAAGTCTCTGCCCTGCAGACTATCAAAGCAGATGCTGAGCCCGATGGCCAACTGTCAGGCAGAGTGAATGGAGTTTTATGTAAGAAGTGGGAAATAGTAAGAGCTGGAGAGGACAGGAACTCCACAAGGAGAGCAACATTACAAGAAAATTTGAACACAGGGAACTTCCCAGAGACTCATACTCCAACCAAGGACTATTCACGGAGATAACCTAGGACCCCCTGCACAGATGTAGCCCATGGCAGTTCAGAGTCCAAGTGGGTTACATAGTAATGGGAAGAGGGACTGCCTCTGACATAATCTGATTGGCCTGCTCTTTGATCACCTCCCCCTGAGGGGGGAGCAGCCTTACCAGGCCACAGAAGATGACAATGCAGCCACTTCTGATGAGAACTGATAGACTAAGATCAGAAAGAGGGAGAGGAGGACCTCCCCTATCAGTGGACTTGGGGAGGGGCATGCATGCAGAAAGGGGAGGGAAGGTGGTATCAGGAGGGGAGGAGGGAGGAGCTTATGGGGTGATACAAAATGAATAAAGTGTAATTAATAAAAGTTAAATAAAAAAATAAAAAAATAACCCTTAACATGAGTGGTAAAAAAAAAAAAAAAAAAAAAAAAAAAAGTGTAACTGACCTAGCTCCTCAGAGCTAGTGAGGTCATGGACTTTAGAAAAGAATCTATTCCCACAACTTTGCTAGACCAGCATATTTCCTCACTACATTATACATCGTATCCTTATATGCACAGAGAAGTATAGCTATCACCTCTCATCAAAGAGTCCTCTTTATAACAAATTAAGAGCATCACAGAAAACCAGAACTGCACACAATTGAGAAATTGGTGGATCATGTGGAGCCCCAAAGGATGCATCTATATCACGGCTCCTGCCTGTATGGCTCAGAGAACACAAAGACTGAATGAAAATTGTAAGAGCCAAACAACCAGCAGTCTGTCTCTCCTGTAAATGCATGAAGAAGCAAGGCCAAAACCGCAGCAATATCAACAGACATGCTAATGAGGAAGGGGAAAGTTTTGAAGGGGTCTAGGGGTAACTAATGAGAGTAGGAAGAAGGAGAATCAACCTCTCCTTGGGGTGAACCTCCTTATTAGTTGCTCAATGCCCAGATTTGCTCAAAACCCTTGATTTGTACACACACACACACACAAATAATAATAATAATAATAATAATAATAATAATAATAATAATAATAAGGCTGTTAACTTGAGATTGGTAGAGGTGCGAGGAGGGGTTGGAGATGAGAGACCTCAGAGAGGCAGAGGAAGAAAAGGGGGGGACATGACATAATTCTATTCTGGCAGCAACAGGGCTAACCCCAGCAGCAGTGTCACAGAGATTTGCATCATGAGCCACTTTACAAATGTTTTCATTTAAGTTGGCTCATTGTCCAGTCTGAAGGTGACATGGAGTTCAAGCACACTGGGAACCTTCCGTTTCTGCTCAGAAATCTGAACTGTGAGATCTGTAACTACCTACACATTTGTCCCGGGTTCTTGGCTGGATCTAAAGCACAGGATCTTGTTCCTCCTGTGTTGCAAAACTGGACTTCAGAGAGACAGAACAGAGCCCAAAGACACACAATGCTTGGAACTCTGGCATGTCAGCTCATGCAAAACAAGCAAAGTCCTCTCACAAGCTGATGCCAAGGCACATTACATGTGCTATGATTTTATCATCATCCAAATGAAGAGGAGGGAATTAGTGGCCATGGGAATGGCCTCAGCAGCTCGATGTAGTTCTGATTCCACCTGAGGGAGACATGGAGGGAGGGCTGATGGGAAAGATGGAAGATAGGTCACTGAATGAATCATGCAGGCTGCTGGAGGTGCCTAGACCCTTTTACTGTTGTTCAGTATAGACTTGGGTGCCTCAGTATCTCCATGACAGGACCTGGGGTGGCTGCAGCATGGAGCAGTGTCACCTTGATTCAGAGTAACCCTAGGATTCAGACTGCAGCACTGCCCTGTTGAGGAGGCTGGTGAAAGCCTTAGCGATGCCACAGCACCATTTTGGCAACCGCAAAGATAGCCGACCTTCAGGGATTCTGGGAGCCGTTGAGGTGGGGTATTCAGAAGGCAGGGATGCTGTCTGTCTCCCAGAATGTTGCTGTTTGACAGGCCTTCATGCGACAGTGTTGCAGCTCTCTTCCTTTCTACACCAGACTTTCCTTTAGCTTCCTCGTCCTTGGCTGAGCACCATCACTTAAGGCATGTGCACTTCTGGGGTGGGTGGGTGGGGCGGGGGATTTGTTGTATTCTGGGCATGCTTGGGGTATGCGGCAGAGGTGAAAGTAAAGAGGAGACAAAAGTCCTTGACTTCAGAGAAGGATGAAGACGAATCTGTTCTATAGAACACTTTGAAGAATGTGTCTGAGATACTAATGGTGGTGGGACCTGAGGCAAGTGGAGTGTAGGAAGGTCAGAATGTAGAAATGGAGGCAGGTGGATGCAGGTAGTTTAAGCTGTGGAGATCAAGGTAATTGGGTACAGGTGGAACACTGAAGAATGAGGAGAAAACTGGGAAGGCCTTTGCCCCTTTTAACATTTTAAAACAAAAGTCTGATTAAAAAAATTATATGAGACCTGATATGCTAAGGTTAGATGGAAGGGGAGAAGGACCTCCCGTATCAGTGGACTAGGGGATAGGCATAGGAAGAGAAAAGGATTGGGAGGGGATGAGGGAAGGGGGCTACAGCTGGGATACAAAGTAAGTAAATTTTAATTAATAAAAAATAAATTTTAAAAACGTATACAAAATAAACAGATATAAAATAAATAAGCCACATTGTTCTAACACCAGAAAATAAAAAAAAGAAGAAAGGAGAATATGGGAAATAAAGATGAGGAGAGAGGGGAGACAAAACGGATGGGATAGAAGAGGAAGGTGAATCGAGCGAAAGGTTTTACAAATGGAAGAGCCGTAGGATCACTGTGCATGAAAAGGTCTCTCTGCTCCTTCCTGTTCCAGAGACAGGCACATCTTTTTGTGTAGTGCCAGACTCATTCCTTAGACACAACGATGAAAGTCGGATTTGGAAGTATTGGAGGTCTGGCTACCAGGGTTGCTCGCAACTCTGGCAAAGTGGAGATTGTTGCCATCAATGACCCCTTCATCGACCTCAACTACATGGTCTACATATTCCAGTATGACTCTACCCATGGCAATATCAACGGCACAGTCAAGGCTGAGAACAGGAAGCTTGTCATCAACGCAGGCCCATCACCATCTTCCAGGAGCGAGATCCCGCTAACATCAAATGGGACGATGCTGGTGCCAAGTATGTTGTGGAATCTATTGGCATCTTCATCACCATGGAGAAAGCTGGGGCCCACTTGAAGGGTGAGGCCAAAAGGGTTATTATCTCTGCCCCTTTGCTGATGCCCATGTTTGTGATCAGTGTGACCATGAGAGGTATGACAACTCACTCAAGATTGTCAGTGATGCTTCCTGTACCACCAACTGCTCAGCTCCCCAGCCAAGGTCATCCATGACAACTTTGACATTGAGGAAGGACTCATGACCACAGTCCACACCATCACTGCTACCCAAAAGACTGGATGGTCCCTCTGGAAAGCGGTGGCATGATGGCCACAGGGCTGCCCGGAACATCATCCCTGTATCCACTGGTGTGGGACAAGGTCGTCCCAGAGCTGAAAGGGAAGCTCACTGGCATGGCCTTCCATGTTTCTACCCCCAAAGTGTCTGTCGTGGATCTGACATGCCGACTGGAGAAACCTGTCAAGTATGATGAGATCAAGAAGGTGGTGAAGCAGACATCCAAGGGCCCACTAAAGGGCATCCTGGGCTACACTGAGGACCAGGTTGTTTCTTGCAGCTTCAATAGTGACCCCCTACTCTTCCACCTTTGATGCTGGGGCTGGCATTGCCCTCAATGACAATTTTGTAAAGCTCATTTCCTGGTATGACAATGAGTACGGCTATATCAGCAGGGTGGCGAACTTCATGACCTACATGGCCCCCAAGGAGTAAAAAGCCCTGGACCACCCACCCCAGCAAGGGCACAAGAGCAAGAGAGAGGCCCTCAGCTGCTGAGGAGCCCCTGTCCCAATTCAGCCTCTGACACTGAGAATCTCCCTTACAGTTTCTGTCCTACACTCCCAGAAATAGTGGGAGGGGCTCTGGGAGCCCTATTCTCTCCAATACCATCACCAAAGCTCACTGTACCCCACAAAAATGCATGCAAGTCCTTATATATTCAGCCTCAGTGGTTCTGACTTAAGACCGACAATGTTTTGTTTATGTTTCCTACAGAAGTGGTACATTGGTGGAAGTCTCAAAGGGCAGGTGAACCAGAATGCTCTGCAGGCAGTGAGTATGGGGCTGAGGTCTTACAACCTTCATTCCCCCCTTTGCCAAGCCCCTGGTTCATTCTTAGATACCCCTTCAAGTTAATGAGAGTATGCAAAAGACAGTCCATCAACAAAAAGATGGATGCTCCTCTGGAGACAAGAGGCCTTACTGGTGCCATGAGTAGATTGGGGACAGCCTACTGCATACATAATGAGCCTTCCTTCTCTCAAAAATCTGGGCAGGCCACCCTTCACACTGCATGCTAGTCCCTGTAGGAAGAGGAACTGAAATATGTTTCTCTTCCTTCAGCTTCACTGGCTGCCCTGGTGGCACAGGATGGAGCCACATCCTGATAACTCATAATTTCCATACCTTAAATAATTTAATGTGAACTCACATAAATAAAATGCTGTAACTGAACATAATTCTTCATACATTTTCCTAATAATCCTAGCCTTTTAAATTAGCATAATAACACTTAGAATAATTGAAGAATTTAATTGCATGGGGCCTTGGAATATTATCACTGTGCTGGGTACCCCGATGAAGCTCTGATTAGCTTTAATTTAGCTGGTTTTTCCATGCAGTTTTTATATTAGATGAGGCTTCAGAGGGCAGACACACACACACACACACATGCATGCACACACACACACACACACACAAACACACACAGAGATATACAAGCAATGGAATGCATGGTCCTTCATAAGCATCTACACACTTTTCAAAAACTCTCTAGGCACACCGTTCTTGAATTAAGATGAAGGGGAAAAGATCAACGTGGAGATGTTAAACGTTTGTGTTCCTCACTCTCCGTGTTCACAATCATCCAGACACACGAAGGTCTGCTCTCTGTGTGTTCTATGGTAGCTCTTTGGAAATTTTATTCCCTAGCAACCCCTTTTATCTGAAAAAAGATATTTTTACTTGACTCCATATACACAGGTAAACAAAATAGGTGTATAAGCAAACATCTGCTGATATCAAGTGCTGAAATTTATGAGAGAGCAGGTGCTCCTTTGGATGGAGGCTGAGAACAGGAATGCCAGGCTAAGTCTGCGGCTGGCCGCTTGACATTTACCTGCCCTCCACCCTTCGAAATAGACATCTTGCTTGTCCCTCCCAGTATGTGCTGCTAACTGGATACCCTTTCAGTTCAGATGTTGGTGTCTCCACAAGAGCAGGAAGACAGCACACTGGCTTTCAACCTGTGACATTATATCATTAGTTTATAATGATATAAACTAATGGTTTATATCATTATACAGACGCTGTGCCACAGACAAGAAATGTGAACTTTTTCTTGAGAGCAGAGAACTTGCCAGATAAAGCACATAACCCATATCCGAGATCTGAAGAAGAAGAAGCCACAGAATCTATGGAAGGAAGAGACTTCCTAACAAGCAGATGACATATGTCCTTGAGTTCAGGAACCATGTTGGAACTGGGCATAATAGTAAGTGCCTGGCCATCATAGGCACAATTGGGTGGAAGGGTCAGTTTGATGGTGAGCTGGTTTCCTGGGAGTTCAGAAAGTGATCAAAGGAAGTTTGAAACAATATGATTCCGTTTTCCCACAGCTCTTAAAGCAGAGTCTGCAGTCAAGGTGTAGTGGGCAGGGAGAACACTGTCCAAAGTCTTGGCAAATTCCTTCTTGTCTTCATCTCAGCTCCAGCAGATGGTGCTCTGTGAGCCTTGGCATTCCTTCCACTATAGATGTCACAACACCTTGTTCTCTCTGGCTTCTCCTATGTCTCGAAGGAACTCATCGCTAGACTTTGAGCCCACCAGGTTATGAATGATGATCGCTTCCCTCCCAGATCTTTCACCTCCCCACATCTGTAAAGAACCTTTTGCCAAGTAAGGTCACACTCACATCTGTTTTGGGATGGCATGCAGTTGCCACAGGTAGGTGGGAGGAGAGCTGGCAGATGGGGGAGCTGGGAGTTGTGAAGGCGACCTTCTACTTCTTCCTATCATTGCTCTGTTTTTGTACTCAACAATCAGCAAATGATCTGCTGGAGGGTTTCACTAGAGCCTTAGATGTAGAACTGGTACCCATTTCATGTACAAACTCAACTTCTAGGACCAGGATCCTCCACACTTGTCGGATAATTCAGATCAGAATAGAAGAGACAACATTGGCTCACCTGCAGTGCATGTTGGTGAAAGATAACATTCACTGTGGTCACACAGGTGAAGTGAGGGCAGGCAAGGTCAATCTGGTCATATGCATGTAAAACATTCTCACTGTTTTGGATACAAATATCTTTGTGCTAAGATCCAATAGCCAGGGTATCGTAGGGGCTGGACCTGGCAAATCTTCACTAAACATTAAAAACTGACTGGGAACTTGAAAGCAATCATCCACACAAAACACCAAGACCAGACTGTTCCCTTCCTGATACCGAGTTCCAAGGAAGAGGAGTAACTAAGGGGTCTGCAAAGGTCAGAGTCTTCATCTAAAGTGTTGGGTACTTTTACTTCTCTGTTTATGTCCAGAAGGAACTTAACAATAACGGCTTTAACACACATTTCCACAGGAGAGAGTTCTCAGGGTAGGGAAGACACAGCATCACAATACAAACAGTGAAAGAAGTGGGAAGCTGGCTGACCACACTTTTGCCAACACACTGAATGAAATTTCACCCACACAAAGTTCTTTCAGAGAGCAAGAACAGGAAGGATGTAGAGGTTATAAGTCCCTGAAACCTATCTCTAGTGACATACTTTTTTTCAGCAAGGCTCCATCACCTCCCCCAAACAGTGCCACCAAATGCAGACCAAATGTTCAAATACATGAGCCTATGGGAGAAATTTATTATTCAAAGCACCACACCCAGCCCCTGCATTCCATAGACTCATGGCCATATCATGATGTGAAATGCATATAGTACAATTTCAAAACATCCGTAGTCTGCTTGAACACTATACCAAAGTCCAAAGACTGAGACTCAAGGCAATCTCCTAACTATAATCTCCTGAAATATCAAGACAGAAAGTTACATACTTGCAACACAAAATAGCACAGAATATATGCTATCATTCCAAAAGGAAGGAGTTGGCTCATAGTGAGGAAATATTGGACCAAAGTAAGGCAATACTTGGGAATCAGTCACAAATTCCTCTAGCTCTCTGGTATCTGAGGCTTCAGTTTCAAAAGATGTACATGCTCTGCACCTCCAGTCTTGTTTCCCTAGAACACACATTTCTCTCTTGGAGCCTTCCACTTCCTTTCCTTTGCAGATATCTCAAGACTCTGGCATCTCTGTTATCTTGTGGTCCCCAATGGCAGCAAGGCTTTAGCTTCACAGTTTCACGCAGTGACCTTTGAGGTCACTTTTGTATTCTTCATATTTTCAAAGCAAGAACTGTATGGATGACACTGCCAAATTCTGTTGCCAGTTATGGATGGACCTTTGTCCTCTTGGACCTCACTACCATCAGCTTGTGTATGCTCAAGGAATTGATTTTCAGGAGCAAGAACCCCCTAGGCTCTCTTAACAATTTAGAGGCTTATGTAGGTGGGGCCTGGCCTCCCCCCCTTTTTTTTTCCAATGCAGAGGAGGAGGAATACCTTTAATGGTGCTAATTTGCTTAACAATTACAGTCTCCTTTCCAGCATGACATTGCTGCTGTTACTAAGCTTTCTTTGCCTTTCTAAGCTGCACATTTTGTATTCTTTTCTGACCTACTTGCTGATTCTTTTTCTTGTGGACTTGACTGTGAGTTGACAGTAATAACCATACAACAGACTCAAAGTTATAGTTCCTTAAAAATTTCTCAACCAAAGTAATTAGTCCATTACTTTTAATTTTATTCTCATGCAAATTATTATGACACTGACTATAATACATTTGCCAATGTATTACGTGGATGGGCTAGGTTATGAATGTGATATTTCTCCCCACCCATAGAACCTCATGAACTAGGTTGCCACTGTCAACATTGTTGTCTTCCAAGCTTCTACTGAAATGCCCTTCAAGTTCTGCTTACAGCAATAGTTTTCTAATGCAAACTTTCAAAATCTTTCATATTCCTCCAAAATACAACATAGTCATATTCTTATTTCAACACCCCACTCCTGATACCAATTTCTGTCTTAGCTATTTTTATGTTGCTGTGATAAAGCATCATGACCATATGCAACTAAACAAGTAGTTTATTCTAGTTTATAATTCTAGAGGAAGAGTTCTCATGAAAAGGCAGGTATGGTGGCAGGGCTAGGAAGCTGGCTGGTCACATCTTTATCCACAAACAGGAAGCAGAGAGAAAGAACAGGAAACAGGGTAATTCTATAAACTCTTTGATTCACCAGAGCTTTTATGAAAGTGGAACAAGCAAAGTGTTGTGCTGGATCTATGTGCAGGCTGAGAGCCAGGGACAGGCTGGCACAACAAACTCTTTCAGAAAAAGCTGGTCTGGTCTGGTTAATCACACCTTAGTGATTAATCTACTTCCTTCAGCAAGGTTCCCTCTCCTTAACTCTAATAACCTCCCTCAACAGAATCACCAATAGGGATCAAATGTGCAAATACTTGAGCCTATAGGGTACATTTCTCACTTAGACCAACACATCAGTAGAATATGGCAACCACCTTGTCTTCCTTGGAACCTACCTGGATTTCATCAGTGGTACCCATCTACATATGAGGATATATGGTTTTATGTGCAAATATGGCATGGAAACACTCATGACCTGTGTGAAGACAGAAAAGAACACACACAGATCTACAAGGCTGTCTAGGTACATGAGCACATATACCCAGTGACACTCAAAGAATTCAAAGTCTTCGGAAAAGAGGTCAAGGACTATGCCAGTGTATCCTGCAGCCAACTTGTGAGTTGAAGTAGGCCTGAGTGGCTGACATCATCATCTTAATGCTGCATGCCTGACAATCCTTCATAACCCCTAATAACAGGGCTGTGTGTGCTGATGTGTCCCAGCTTTGTGAGAACCCTAATTATCTCATTGCCTCTGACAGGAGTTTGGCCAAAGCCTCTACTCTGGGAATCTGAACATGGAGCTTGGGCTTGGTTTTATGGCACAGTCTGTGTCTGCTTTTCGCATTAAACTCACTGGGGCTGCATGTATACACTGGTGACTGGCATCAAGAGATGAACAAACTGAAGTGACCATGGTTACAGGCCAGGTTATTTATAGAGAACAAGGCTGTATTGAAGAAAACAGGCTTGGCAGGATGCCACAGTGTCTCACACAGGACACACACAGGGCAGGTTTTACTCCTTTGTATCCCTGTACTGTAAAGTACCTTGATGGCCAGCCTGGAAAGTCAGACCGGCTCTACCAGCCAGTGCCTGATGAAGGGGTAGGCTGTGTGAGCAGTTCTGGCTGGTCTTGTTAATTGACAGAGGATCACACAGCAGTGAGTCCTTCTAGAGTGCAGACACATGGACCTGTGCCACCGCTGGCAAGGGGATCCCAGGCACTAGCTACAGTGTGCCATCCAGCTTTCCATCACCTTGACAAACACTGAGGAAAAACATTTACAGGAGGAAGGGTTTATTTTGGCCCACAGTTCAGAGAGTACAGTCCAGAGTAATCAGTTTTATTGCTTTCTTGCTGTGTCAAAGCATAGCCTCATAATGGGAACACCTCATGGCATTCAAAAGATATTTAAAAAAATAAGAGAGGGAGAGAAGGAGTAGGGGATGGGGAGGGAGTAAGTCTTGGGGGAACAAGATAGACCTTTCACAGTCACAAACCAATGACCTATTTCCTATCAGCCCATTTATTCATTAGTGCTGGGGCTCCAGTAACTGGGGCAAGGTACCAACACATGAACTGTTGGGGCTACTTTATATATAAACTGTAACATCAGTGGAAGGGATGATGGTACTTATTCATAAAATAATGTGGTCATAGAATACATGTGGAAGCAAATGTCAAATCATGGGTATGGTTGATGGATCATGCCCTTTGAAGGAAGATTATATAAGCATAAGAGTTCAAAAGGGTTCTGCCAGGAGCATGTCCAGATTGCAGTGTTGAGCTAGGACAATTCTTAGGAAGAGAGTTTTGCTCCAAAGAGGGAAGCCAGGCTCAACTGTATCCCTAGATTCTCCATAATTAATTCTGTACTCAATAACTCACACTCAAGACAGCCCTATGGAAGCCATGGCAAGCTCCTCTGTGAGCCAGAGGGAGATGCATGCTCCTCCTCCTGAGCAGAAGAGATAGGATCGCATCAGGGGTGGGTCATCAAGGGGCAAGAGGAGGGCCTTCATGGAATCCTATAGGCTCAAGAAGAGAGAACCTTCTAGGCTCTTTACAGCCTGACCCAGGCCTTTCCCAGAACCTTGGGGATGTATCCACAGCCTGTCCACCCTGTGAACACTTGCTCAGTAGATATCTTGAGCTTTCATGTCAATCATTGAAATTTTAAATAGAACTGTGAAGCCATCTCTATACTTTCTGTGGCTGGATGTTAGTGCTGGGTGGTTCCTCTGTCAGGAGGCCCAGTATCAAGGCCAGGAAGTTCTCCCTCTGAAAGTCCTTATTGTTGGAAATAAGGGAACATTGTCTTCTCCACATCTAGTACTCTGTTTAGAGGACAAAAAACACAAAATAAAGGTCACATCTTAGAAGCAACTAAATAGGATTCAGTTAAAAGGATGGGATCTACCCATTGTACCCTGCAGGCTTTGACCTACATCCTCCCCTCCTTAGTTCCAGCATTACTAATGTGAATCTGCTTTATAAATTCCTGAGAAGACTTAAGTGGGCTCCACCCTGCCCTCCTGCCCTCCTGTTCTGCCTCCTGCTCTGGGGTCAACAGAGTACTCAGGTTAAGAGAGCATCTTGGCTTCTACACAGCATTGGTACAGATAGGAACTAGGGCTATGTACTAGTTCTGCTCCACCATTTTTGTCTGCAGAATGGAGAGGTTGTGGTGGAGCTTCCTGTGTCAGAGTCTGAATCCAATGAGGTGACAGATGTGTGATGCTTTGAGGATGGTTAGATTTCTACTGAGCACTATCCCATTGCACCCAACATTTTCTTAAGACCAAAATCACACCTCTGATTGTATACCAGCATCATGTGAAGGCCAACCAGATGGCCCTGAACTGCTTCAGCAATGATGTTGTCCCCATATGTCACATGGTATCATCAGAGCAGAAAGCTGACTTAGTCATGACCTCAGAGGAAGCATTCCACCCCTGGAACTTGTATGCATCATCATCATTATCATCACAGGTCTGCAGAACACACCCACACACTCACATGTGCAAGACCACCTGGGGAGTTCTCAAAGAAAAGACTCGAAGCCTTGCCTGTGGACTTCCCACTTAGAGGTGACTCTGCATTCAGTGAGTTATGTCCCTGAGATGCTCCCTGGAAGGGTGTTCCTTCTATTCTGCTGAAAATGAGGGGTGCAGACAGTCCCCGTCCCAAAGCAGCTGCCCAGATGGAGTGGATACATTGGCTATGTTTCTGTGGTCCTTATATTGGTGCACTTAATATAATGGTCATTATTGCAATATATTCTTGCCAATCTCAGAGAGACAAATATGGTTTCTTTTCTTTCATTTTGCAGTTCCTAGATGTTATTAAATACACAATTTTCTAGGAGGCAAACTAAAGTAACAGAAAGATGATTGGTAAGAGAAGTAAAGAGAGGGTGGTCTGTGCATAGTATATGCATATATGAAAAATTAACATTTCAAAAAGTGTTCTGAAGAAGTGACATGCCGGGGGTACCCTCTGACACCCCACTTGAACCTACGGAATATCACCTTCCACCCTGGCAGTCCCTTGTTCCTTTTGGAAGGACTCTTGATTTCTGGCCAGTGTCCTGGAGAGAAGTGAGTGGAGTCCATGTAGCCAAAGCCAAGGTAGCCACAGTTGTTAGGCATGCTAGATGTCAGGGCACTCAGACTGGTGGTGTTTCCTGGTTATGTGGTCTCCGAGATCAAAGTTTGGGAAAGCCTGTGTGTGAACGATCACTTCCAGAGCCCTCATCTGTGAGTGTTCCACACTGCTCATGCATCTGGAGTTTAAGAACTTATAAAGCTATGGAAACCCATTGTCAGAAAGCCAAGCCTTCGTCAATGAACCTATATTTTACCTTTTTTTTTTTCTTTTTGACAGTTTGATGCCAAAAGACAGAGACAATTCCATCTTTGTTTTCTAAATAAAACCAGAAAGACCTAAGTTATGACAAAATAAAATTTTCAGGCGTCATGAGGAACAGAAGAGCCTGACTTTGGGCCAGCTACTTGAAGTGTGATTAGAAAGTGTCACTGACTCTGTGCAGCCACTACTTTTTCTTTTCATACTTGGTGAGTAGGTATGTGCAGTGGTCCTGCAGACATGTGTGTGCAGACCTCCCCCCCCACACACATGTAACGTCATGCTCAGCCACAGGCAAACGGACTAAGCTTCAACAGCATCTACTGCAGCCTGGGCTCTAGTCTGAGTTAGATGGTCTTCCTGTGCCAAGTCAGGATCTTAGAACAAGCTAATTGTGTTAGAAGTCATCAAACGTTCCTTTTGAACTAGGGGAAAAAAATGTGTTTATGGGTTGGTGCAACTGAAAACAGGCTAAGAAATTCTCTCACACTTGCCAAAAACAAAACAAAACTGTAACACCTCCCGTTTAATGCCAAGCCCGGAACAAGTGTGATTCCTGGAAACGCATGATGTGGTAATTTAATAAACCTTGAGACTTTTAAAGTTTTATTGAATTTCACTAATAACAGATGTTAAAGACTATATGCCTGACACCGTTTTACATCTGTGTTAAGAAAATTAACTTGAAAATCCATCAGTTAAGCCACTGTGGGCCCTTGTGTTTAAAGGGCAATGAATTCTGCACTTCAAACCCCACATGTCTGCCTGGGTCAGCCCAAGAGGGGTGCTGGCTTTGGGTGAGAGATGGGACCGGAGGCTACCACAGCCATCTGCTCTTTTCCTGGGCCACTTATTCACACGGGTGACCAGAGGCCACACTGTGGACGCCCACAAGCTTGAGAATCAATGGGGTTTTTAGTAGAGGGTTGGAAGGATCAGCGCATGGGTGTGAAGGAGAGGTGCCTGAGTGAGGCTTGGCTCTGCATTTTGACTCCCTTCCTGTGGGTGGTATTCACCTCATGTTAGCTTCCTGTGGGCAGTCTAAAGACGCAGGCCCCATTCCTGTGAGCTACATACACAAGTCACATATAGAATGGCCCACACCACAAGGGCAAATGTGCACTTCCTAAAAGACTTGATGGAAACCACAGCAGACTCTCAGCTGCCTGTCTGTGCCACCTGTGGCCAGGAGATTTCCTCTAGTCCAAACACAGTCAATATCAAGATCAGGACTGCCTGATCTAACTAATGTGATCTAACTAATATGAAGCCTTACTTCCGTGATGTTTATAGACATACCTACCTACCTACCTACACACACACACACACACACACACACAGAGAGAGAGAGAGAGAGAGAGAGAGAGAGAGAGAGAGAGTAGACAGAGATGGCTCATTGTTTTCCTTGCTGCATAGTATTACGTTGTGAGATTCTCTTGTCTAATGCATCACTGTGCTGCCTCCACTTTTCATCTGGGTTAATTACAGAGAACAGCATTGCTGACATTGCTTTCTGTGTCTTTTGAGAATGTATGTCTACACACCTAAAAGACTTTGATGAAGACTTGTAGTTGATTCATGAGAGGCAGGACTTGGGAGTTTCTTCAGGGTGAACTAATGGTTCTACCCTTGGAAAGAACAACACACCCTACCATGGCCACACCTTTGCTCTACAGGGGAAGACACAAGGACATAAGTGTACACACAGTGCAAAGGGCAGTCAGAGGTAAAACAAACATCTTTAGAACACAGTGGCACTCCTAGAATGCATGAGAGAGCTGACTGTGCAATGAAGCTTGGTGGGAGGAAGGCAGGTATCTCGTCAACTCCCATTTTTTTATCTCAATTTCCTTTTTGAAATCTATTTATTTATTTATATATTTATTTATTTATTTATTTATTTATTTATTTATTTATTTATTTATTTATTTATTTATTTACATCCTCATCAAAGCCCCCTCCATCCTCTCCTCCAGTTCCCAATCACCCTCCCTCTTCTCCCTATCCCCCTCTCTCCTACCCTACAGAAAAGGGGGGCCCTCCCACTAACCTATCCCAGCATATCAAGTCACATTTTTTGGTGGCCTGGCAAGGCAGCCCCTCCAGGGATAAGTGATCAAAAATTGTGCAACAGAATCCTTGTCAGAGACAGCCACTGCTCCCCTTACAGGGAATGCACATGAAGCTGCCCATCATGTACATATGTGTAGGGAGCCTAGGTTCATTCTATGCATGATTTATAGTTGATGCTTCAGTCTCTGGAAGCTCCTCTGGGCCCAGGTTAGCTGGCTCTGTTGGTCTTTTGTGGAGCTGCTGTCTCCTCCAGGTCCTTCTGTCCTTCTCCCCACTTCTCCACACTTCCTTGATCTGCTGCGGGGTGGAGCTTCTCAGAGGAAAGCTATGCTAGTCACCTCTCTGTGAGCACAGCAGAGTTTCATTATAGTGTCAGGGTTGGCTCTCCCTTGGTGTGGGTCTCAGGTTGGGCCAGGCTTTGTTTGGCAAATTCCTCAATCTCTGCTGTATCTTTACACCTGCACATCTTGCTGGCAGGGTAAATTTGGGGTTGAAAGTGTTGTGTGTGTGTTGGTGCTATTCATACTGAACTAGGAGTCTGGTTAAAAGGTGGTCTCTTCAGTCTCCATGACCCTTGCTGCTATTGGTCTCAGCTGGAGTCACCCCTATATTTTCCCATGAGCCTACCCTGTGATAGGTCTCCAGCTAGTTTCACAGATGCCCCCACCTGTGGTTTCTCTCTGAAAGCCCTCTGTCTTTCAGCTCCCCCTCTCCCCACACCTGATCCTCACCCAATTTTCCTCATTTTCCTATCCTGTTCCCTCTCTTCAACCACTTCTGCTGTTGATTCTATTTCTTCTGAGTGAGATTCAAACATGTTTCCTTGGGCCCTCCTTGTTACATAGCTTCTTTGGGTCTGTGAATCGTAG
Organism: Psammomys obesus; assembly: GCF_907164565.1. Lineage (NCBI taxonomy): Eukaryota > Metazoa > Chordata > Mammalia > Rodentia > Muridae > Psammomys > Psammomys obesus. Next base: position 3,906,281 of record NW_026596440.1, on the reverse strand, counting down.
TATTTTTATCCTGTACTATATGACTAATATCCTCTGATCAGTGAATATATATATATATATATATATATATATATATATATATATATATATATATTTATGTATATATATATATATATATATATATATATATATATATATATATATATACCATGCCTGTCTTTTTGGGTCTAGGTTACCTCACTCAGGATGATCTTTTCTTGTTCTATTCATTTGCCTGCACATTTCATGATTTTCTTGTTTTTAATAGGTGAGTAGTATCTATTGTGTAAAGGTACCATAATTACCATAATTTCTTTATCCATTCTTCAGCTTAGGGACATCTAGGTTGTTTCCAGTTTCTGGCTATTATGAATAAAGCTGCCATGAACATAGTTCAGTGAATGTCCTTGTATGATGGAACATCTTTTGGGTATATGCTCGGGAGTGGTCTAACTTGGTCTTGAGGTAGAGCTCTTCCCAATTTTCTGAGAAAGAACCAGATTGGAAAGGGAGGAGGAAGGGGATTATGGCGGAATACAATGTGAATAAAGTGTAATTAATAAAAAATTAAAAAAGAACCAGATTGATTTTCAAAGTTGTTGTCCAAGTTTATGTCAGTGACGGAGTATTTCTTTCTCCACATTTTTGCCACCATGCACTGTCACTTGTTAACCTGCATTTTAAGATTTGAAGGAAGAGGAAGGCTGAAGAAACCTCTGACTTGTAGAACAAGGTTCACTTACAAAGTAGAACCTGCCCATGGCTCCTTGGGGGTAGTTTCCAGCTTTTGCTTGATTTTAGTCCCAGGGTGAGGACAAGGAATCAAGGCAACTCTACTCTTCAGGACTAACGTCTACAGGAAGGGGATGGTTTAAAAAAAATAAAAAGGTCACCTGCATGTTGTTCATTCATTCAGTGACCATTTACCAGGTTCTGGTATTTGTATGTCCTGTGGTGTCATGAAGGCTAAGGAACAGTCAGTCCCAGTGGGATCAGGGACTGGTGAGGGTAGGCTAGGTTGGTGACCTTGTCATTCATTCACATGTCTCATCTAACAGTTGACACTGCAGGCTTTTCTCATGCACAACATCATGGTTAGAGGCCTATGCACACTTTGAACCTTTGTTTAAGTGCTTCCTCTGTTTGTATGGATGCCCTCAAGGGAACAAGTTTCACTTCAGGGGATGGAAGGAGCTGAGCAGAGCATTGTCTACAGAGGTAAAGCTGCAGGTCCAGCTTATGAGAAAGTGGTTGAAACAAACATTGTCACTCTCAGTGATAACCACAATGCAGCTTCTATGTGATGCTTTATTTCTGTTGACTTGACTTCTTCCTGAGTCACAGTATCTGTGACATCCGTTGGGCATCTCACCCCATTTCCTTGCTTGCTATGTTTTCCTGATCTTACATACATTGTATGCATACACTAGTGGTCTACACACCTGTACACAGTTACATTCTCATGCATGAGTGGATGTACATGTAAACCTCTATATGCACAGACATATGTAGTGTGTGCCTACATACATATACCCTTACAGCACAAACACACCCACACCCACACACACACAAACATGCATTCTCATCGGGACTGAATGGAATTTGAACCTCTCATACGCAGACTGACGACGTTTTCTTCTGTAGTTTGAATACTGAGTACTCACAAAGCTGAAGGAACACAGAACATCATACTTTCCATGCAACCCTAGTGTCACCCTGCACACTAAGTTTGCTATGTAGAGAAACTGCCTCCCACAGACGTATATGTGAGTGTGCACATCCTAAGGATAAAGGGCCTAATAAATGTTAAGCAAATTTGCCAAATGAACATGTATAGTTTCCTGGGGAGACGCACTGCACTATTGCGCTCTGAGTTACAGATCTGAGCTGCAGTCCTCTGATGTGTGTGTCGCTGTGTGTTATGCTACATAGCAGCCATGAAAGGTTGAATTATGAACCGTGATCATGCTAATGTTTGTGAAATACAACTTTGTCACACTTTGTGTTATAACTTAACGCAATGGTAAAATCATGCTTTAGAGGGCAAGTCCTGTTGGCCATTCAGAGGGACCGTGCGTGAGCTTGTGTACCACCTTCCCAGTCATGTGGCCACATGGCCAGCAGTGGCTCAGGTCAGGAAACCACATCATCTCAGATGAGGCTCTGGGCGGTCAGCTCCTGCAGTTCTCAGTGAGGGCGCATTGTTAGGTGAGGCGGTGGATGTCCGGTCTGTCCGGAGTAAGTTGAAATGCAATTGTATAAGGGATCAGCATTTTTCTCCTGACTTGCAAATTCTCTGCCTTCCCACTGGGATAGGCCAGAGAACAGGAACAGAAGGAGGAACAGAGGCAGCGATCTATCTGTTGAAAATGACATCTGTTTCTTTGACTTGTCACGTATCAACCACATCCCACATCATATCTAACCCCAGAGACTCCAGATGCTCAGATGAGAGACAATACATGTTCAACTGAGATGCCTATGGCAAACTCCTGCAAAGTGGTCCTGTAGGTGGAGAGCCCTACAGGTCAGTTACTACATAACTCAGAAGCCCATGGTCTAGGCCAGCTGACCTTAATATGAACTTAGACACTTTCCTAGATACCGGGGTTCCTCTTATCCATAGTGGTGTGTTTAGAAGCCATTTTGCACTGAGATCCCAGTGTGAACAGTGTCTCAGATTCTGAAACAAATAAGGCACTGCTTCCTTCTCATTGCTCCCACTCTACACATACCAATGTTACGAGCCCATGCTAATGAGTTAGAGGGCCACCTTGCATGTGTCGACCCCCGCAAGAAATCCCATGGCTTCGCGGTTAATTCTCACTCCTCCATGTCTAAAAGAAGCAAGGACACCAGCAGGCTGCTTGGATTGCTGCACGTGTCCCCGCCCCCAGTAGAACTGACCATCAATGCAGATTCCTGTCCTGGGTGGGCTTGGTGCAATAGAGTAAGACTGGAAATTTAATGCCAGGCCTGCCCAGAGAAGTAAATGAGCTGTCGATCCACATAAAGTTAAAACGAATTCTGGTGGAATAAAAAAACACAGCCATTTGAAAAGCAATCAGTGGATTTAAGGCAAACCAATCAGTGGTTAAAATAGGCAATTGGACGGACTGCAGATGGTTTTATTGCAATCCAGTCTTCGTAATGGGGACACAGCCACACTGTGTTGAGACTAATTGGTTTGCTCATTTTCATAAATGCACTTTTGCTCACACGATAAAGCTAAGTCATTCATTAATGTGTTCATTCATTTTCCAAACATTTAGTAAAAACCCAGTAACCTGTAGAAAGAATAAGGATTGTCACTCATGGCTGGAGTGGGAGAAAAACAAAGGAAATTTTACAGTGTCTTCTCTGAATAAATTTGCCATTTTCTTTTTAAAATTTAAGTTAAAATAAAAATAGAGACCAGGGAAGCAATCAAATTAAATGCCTGTCCTGCTTGGCTTTACTTTCCTCTCTGTAATAGGAAATATATATATTTTTTTCTTCTCTAATCTACTCTTGCAGCATGGATCATGCCTTGTGCTTTCCTATAAAATTGGTGAAAGGACAGATCTTGCATTGAAAGCATGCACAAGACCAGGGCAGCACATACCATGTGTCTAATACTTCTTGCTTTTGACCCTTGTCTTCTTCAAATGGCATCCTTCAAGGACTGCTACATGCTCTTCCTGTCTAGACCACAAAGGCACAAAGCAGGGTCTTCTCCAGCTCCAGCACTTCACTGTCTGCCCATGTGTGCGAGATACCTGCACAGCAGGGCCCGGAAGAGCCGCAGAGTTTGCAGTAAGCGGTGGGCAAAGAGGTTCGTTGGAGTCTTGGTGACCTCAGCTTCTCTAAAGTCTACTGCAAATCTCCTCTCAGGGCATAGAGCACAGGCTGATCACTCTTTCCTAGAATACCTCAGATGCTCTGGATTCTACCTTCAAGGCTGCAGGGATACAGGCTCAGCCCCACTGCACACAGTCTTGGGCCAATACAACCTTGTAAGTAGTGTTGATGTGTTTTCTTCCCCATACGATCTCTGATGGTGTATGGCTGTTGTGTGGCGACTCACATGTGCTAGCTGAAAGAGGCATGGGAGGCATTATGGAAGGAGTGGTCAAAACACCTGAATTCCCAAGTTAGACAACATCATTCCATTTTCTCTCTGGCTTCTGGCAAAGGGGGTATTTAAGGGATAAGAAAGACGCCATGTCTTTTATTTTGAAAAGAAGGGAGGCCATTTTCCTATCACTACAGACACATGCATGTTTCTGACTTACAGTGGTGCTTATGAGGTCTAAAAAAACTCAGTCTCTAACTGGGTATCTGAAAACATGCCTTGCTTTGAGGTTATAGTTTAAAACTGAAAACTGCCTTGCTTTAGGAATTAAACCACAGCTCAGATACATCCAGCCTGTTCTCACAGCTCCTCTCTGCCTTAGAAAGCTTTTCCCGTCCTCACCAGCCTTCCCTTCCCAGAGAGCACAGCTCCTTAGGAAACCTCCTGAGCATAGCTATGGGTGTTGCTTTTCCCACTCCAAGCTGACCAGCAGAGCCAAAGTAGGCTAGGGGCTCCCTGCAGAGGGGGTAAACTTCAGTTTTTCTTCAGTGTGACAATTTTAAACTTCTGTCACAGAAACAGAACAAAACCTAAACTGACTTTTAAAAACTTTTCTTATAAGTGAAAATAAATCACAACTCTTCAAAGTGTGGGATTTTGGCAAAGCAATTCCTCCAAGCAGGACTACAGATATAGCTGAAAATGGCCCATGTGTACAAGAGAAGAGTATACATGAGAAAAGTGCACACATGATTATTATCCTGTATTGGTCCTGAGGTGTGATGTCACAGGTGAGCTAGCCCTGTGACACTCCTCCACTCCTCACCCTTGTCCCTACCACAGAAGCTTTAGCTCTCTCTCTCTCTTGCATTAGCTGGGATCTTCTCCAGGGAGTGACCTGGACCAGGAGCAGAAGTGCTGGTTCCTGCTGGAGGGTGAAGGATGGGGAGGTGGAAAAGCCAATCTCGCAGGCAGTAATTGCCATGTAATGAAGTTAATGTTTTGTGGGATTTACAGCCTGATACCATTGCTGCCGCACACCCTCCGCTCACTTCTTCTTGTCATCCAGATTCTTTTTTTAAACAACAAAGGAAACAGGACAATATGTAAAGGCTCATTAATTCTCTTCAGTCTTAATTTTGCCTTCTCTTTGGCTCTCCTCCTCTGGAGGTGGAACAAGAGGCTGTCATCAGGTTTTTCCATAAACTGCAGTTCATGGGAGGGTGAAAGTTACAGCGATTCACAGAAGCTATCTGAAGGGCTCCCCTTTCAATTTCCCAGGCCTTTCAACTGCCCGCAGTTTTATGGCCCTCAGATCACCGGTTACAGCATGGAGAACAATGGGCCCACTGCCGGAGTGACCAGGCCTCAAATTTGCCTTGATTTGCCCGTGTGTCTTAGCAACACTGTCTTTGCAAATCCAGAGCCTGATTGCAGGAATGAAGATGGATGGGGATGTGGATGGTCTTGCTGCCGGGACAACATGCTTGGCTCTCAGCCCTGTCCCAGGACCTTTTCATCCTGACCCTGCTGCCCTGCGGGCACTCCTTCTAACCCTAGTGGCTGAAAGGAAGTGGCGGTTTCCTCAGAACTCCCATGTTCCTGAAACAGGAGGATGCTGAGTCATCAGCTGTGTTATCTAGGAAGGAGAAATGAGACAGAACCCTGCTCCTGACTGAGGGAAGTCACCCCAGAACTTCTGTGGTGGACAAAGCCACACTGCCTATTCTTGGAGCCTCTCTATGAGCAGCTTTCAACCACTACTCTTTTCCATTGGGCCATTGGAAGTTGGTGGGTTAAAAATGGAGTAAAAAGTGTTTTACTCTCAAAGCAAGAGAGTTTCGCCATCTACCTGTGGGGAAACGGTGCACCTCACTGATCTAAGGGACACATTTTCCAGATAGCATCATTGGGTATGACTCCTCTATTTTATCCAGCTGATGACTTGGATGCTAAAGATGGCTCCTCCTCTCCAGGACACATGCCTGTTGGTTTAGGAACTGACAGTGATGGAGAAACAGGATGTGCCAGGCTGGGCAGCTGGTGCAAGAAGGAAAACAGACCCCATCACACCTCCCAGCAGTAAAAGAGGCAACACAGTTCAGCCCCGCATCATACCCCACCTCTAGGCTGTAGTCATAATGATTAGGCTCTTGATGGCTTAAAGAAAGACATGCCTTTCTGGAATTCTGGAGTGAAGGTGTCCTGGGCATGGGGAGAACTCCTTCCATTATTCTCTGCAATTGCCTATGGCCCCAGAACTCCTTGACTCTCTTTGCCCTGTGTCAGGTAGCATGTTCTGTATGTAGCCATGTTCCTGTGTCCCCTTCACAAAACCACTAGGCACATAATTCAATTTCCAAACAAAAGCAGACCTTAGATTCCAGGGATAGGAGTAGAATGTATCTTTAAAGATACATTTAAAGAGCAGGTGCTCCAGCGCAGGCCAAGCCCCAAACATAGATCCTAAATAATGGGTTGTTTTTAGGAAGATTAAAAATTTCTCTGTAGGTCCTCTGAAAGACTCTACCTACCAGTGTATCCAAGCAGATATTAATACTCATAACCAAACCTTTGGCAGAATGCAGGGAATCATATGAAAGAAGGGGAAGTTAGTAAGACCTGGAGAGTACAGGAGCTCCCAAGGACCAAATATATCAGGGCACAGGGGTCTTTCATAAGACTGTTTCTCCAACCAAGGACCATGTATGGATATAACCTAGAACCCCTGCTCGGATATAGCCCATGGTAGCTCAGCATCCAAGTGGGTTCTCTAGTAAGGGGAACAGGGACTATTTCTGATATGAACTCAATGGCGAGCTCTTTGACACCCCCTCCACCCTGAGGGAGGAGCAGCCTTGCTAGGCCACAGGAGAGGACATTGCAGCCAGTCCTGAAGAGACCTGATAAGCTAGGGTCAGATGGAAGGGGAGGAGGTTCTCCCCTATCAGTGGACTTGGAAAGGGGCAGGGAGGAGATAAGGGAGGGAGGGCAGAATTAGGAGGGAATAAGGGAGAGGGCTACGGCTGGGATACAAAATAAATAACCTGTGATTAATATAAAAAATAAAATTTTTAAAAAAGATTAAAAAAAAATTCTCTGTAGAAAGGACTTCAGGCGCCAGGGCTCAGTAAACAGCTCTGTGACACTATGTCTGGGGTGATGTCAATATACTTCTATTCATCCCAGAAAGGGAAGTGATGATAGAACAAAGTAATGATACCACTAGAATCCAAACTGGTGCACATATGAGTTAGCAGGTTATTCACAGGAGAATGGGTGAAGGGTCGCTTACAGGAGCAGAGGCAGCTAAAGACAGCTGTCTCATCAAACGCCTGCCTCTGTCTGAGTGATAACGGCACGGCTTGCAGACAGCTGCACAGGTGGAAGAGTCTCTTCTGGGCCGCTTATCTGCTGTGGGCCTCCTCAATGCTCTTTACAGCTGATAGAACTTTGTGGAGGCAGAAGCTTTGTGCGTCAGGTCATTTTCAGGGGCTTCCTGCCACTACAACTATTCACTTCCTGTGTCTTATGGAGCCTCCACCTTGAACCTGATGAGTCACAGAGAGCATCCCTCCAGGACAGAGTGTTTGGATGTAGAAGAAACTTCCACATTACACTTGCTATGGGAGCTCTACATTATGGAAGCCCCTTCCTGTCCTGGCTGCACTAGGCCTCCAGACGGCCCCATGGAATTGCAGGGTCATGCTGTGTGAGCCCACACAGGCCTTTAGCACTGTTCATGAATGGTGCACATGGATGAGAGCACACACAATGCTGCAAGGGGAACTTGGCCCCACAAGGTGAAAACTGTTGACAGGACAATGGCTATGTCCCTTACTTTCCACCGTGGCTTAAATGCATGCATGCCTTAACATACTGTCAATGTTGCCACCTGTTGACAGCCCGTTAATGCTGTCAGCCTGCCTTCCTCTGGGCGAAATCAAAAGGACCACCAAGCTAACATAGTTCGAGAAGGCTCGAGTCCAGCTATTTTCTTAGTCCTGGGCTGCACCTCACTAGTTATTTCCTTCTGGGAAAGAATGGAGCATCAGTTTGCTCCTGGCACCACAGAGGTCCCCAGTGGGGTGGGCTGAGTCTTCATGGTCTCTACTGACTTGAGATGCTATTTCTGGCAACCAGGAAGCCTTCAGAACTTACCTGCTATGCTCAGCACAGCACAGTGTGAATACCAGCTAGGTAGAAAATGTTGAAATGAGGAAAGGATAACTTGATGCTTCTGTGGAAATTGTCTTCTGAGCACCATGCTGTCTCCTCAGTTTCTTGTTGAAATAGATTACTGTGAGAATACTCTCCAGGCCCCTCACCTGCCTGTCTCTGATGTGAAGAACTAGTTGTGGGAGTTCTGCTGAGATGCCTTGAGTCCCCACTCACCTGAAACATAGGAGGGCCCAGCACCTCTCTTAGATTTGTTGACTTGTGATGTTTCAGTCTCGTGGTGATGCATTGGTTTGGGACTCACCTGACTAGCTACACCTGCAGCTGTAATAGATTGAGCACCCTGGACCCTCATAAAAGTGTGGGACTCACGGTATATTATAAATAGTTTTATCGTTAGACGGAATGCTGACAATGTCTGTGAAATACAGCTAATTGGTAACTCAAGCAGCCATGAGATTCCTATGCTGGACTTGACACCAAGGACGTGAAAGTGCCACCTGACCACACCCATTCCTAACTGGGTTCCTTGTTCCAGAAACCACCAGAGGAAGAAAAGGGAGAAATGTCTTTAAGGAGGAGGTAGGAATGGAGGTAGGTTAGGCCCATGAGCCTAACCTATTGTCTCCTGGGGCTTCCACAGGCCGCCCAGGACAGTCCCCTGGTGATGGCAATGTTTTTGGAAGATCACAGCATGCACTGAGCTAGTTCAGGGCCATTCCCAACTATCCTGCAAATATGGCTGCCCCTAGGACGCCACCCAGATCCCCCAGTCAGAGTGTCCTCTGGCTACCCACTCTTCTCCAGGAGTACAAATGACACTGTCAGGATGGCATGCTCCTGCATTGCAAAATGGAGATAGCATCTGTCTGCTTCAAAGTGTCTCTTACAGCAGTATCTGAGAGCATGGAGCACAGCCCATAGGAAGGGCTGTTTCCCTGTGTGCAAATAAATCTTCAGGCCTCTCTTCACCACCTAAAGCCCCATGTGTTAGTATGGCCACAGACTAAAGGCACTTGCCAAGCACATGCTGCCAGGATGCTACAGGGAGGTCCCTACTGCTGAGGAAGCTCAGGCACTCTGCCTGAGCAAGCAGAGAGTCTACAGAAACATGTCTGCTTCAGAACAACAAGGACTACCCCAAGGCTTTCCTGCCTGAGCCTGAGGAAGGCCATGGTTCCTGCACTCTGGGCAGTGGTAACCCTTTCTTGATGTGGCTGTTAAGAACTCTGTGTGGAAGAGGAGTCAGTTGCTCGGGACTTCGGTGTCAGTGCTGGTGGCTTCTGACTTTTCTCTCTGTCTTCAGGTAACTCCATTACCATACAAACACTGGGGTTGACAGACAGCACACACCTTGCTTCCATCCCAGGACAAATGAAGGCTGCTTGTTTCGGCACCTGGACTGTGTTGGGAAAGACATTCCAGTCTTTTTCTCCAGTGGGTTTGCTTACAAACTTAAGACTGTAGCATACATCTCAGGGCAAGGTGGGAGGGAAAAAAAGAGATCCGGCTCTGTGGTGACATGTACCTCTAGTGCCTGGTACTTCCTAAGCATACCACACTGGGCAGGAGAAACATCCAGGTAGACCCCTGGTATTCTACTGGAAGAGGCCCTTGCTTCGCACACAGTCAGAACTGTGATGAAGTTATGCTAGGCCTCACTATAGATGGAGCATGTAACACACAGTGGGTGTTGGATGGCAGAGGGCCACAGTGGGTTACATGAAGGTCTTCGGTGTCACACTGTTAGATGTCTGAGGTATCCCTTGTATGCCTCCTTCCTGAGTGCAAATGATGATTTCCACAAGGGCTAGGAGCAGGAGAGTGATCTGCAGACATAATGAGTGAGTTTAACAGAGCATGGAGGCAGGCCCTAAGATCTGTGGAGGCAGATTCCAGAGGAACCTGGTCGTCCCATGAGCATCCTTCCTCTTGCGGAGACACACTGGTCCAGCAGGTTTAGTCCACACATACTACCACATGTACAGTCCTGTGTCCGTAACCAGCTCTCAGGCCTGAATGGTAGCATTCTGTGTTGTGTGCCCCTGTTCGATGAACAGGACAGGAGGGAGCAGTCAAGTCTGAAAGGACAGAGCACAGCACAGCTTCAGCCCAGGGCGCAGGCACCCTTAGCTCAGCCTGGCTTTGTTTTCCCTCAGATTTCCGTGAAAGAGAAAGAGAGAGAGAGAGAGAGAGAGAGAGAGAGAGAGAGAGAGAACAAAGAAAGAAGGAAGGAAGGAAGGAAAACTTTGGCAAGTTCTGCCAACAAAAACGGGCTTGAATGTTTTAGGGGAAGGGCCTTTCACTTTATGTCCGCACAGTAGACATTTTCTGTCCTTACCATCCTCTATCCACCTGCTTCTGAGAGCTCCTCCCTGTCTTTTCTTGCCAGCGGCGAGCAGGTCCGGTCTTCGTGAATAGGTAGGGAGTTGATTACTGAAGCTAAGAAAAATGTAACCTTATCAAGATAACAGGCTGGGGCCTCGTTTGCCTGGAAGAGCAGCTAAAAATAAGAGACACTCGTTAAGCAGACAAACTGCGGAACGGTCTACTCCACAGCCCAGCAATGCGAAACGAAGCACGCCAGTGAGTGGGTGTCTGCGCTGTTCTTTGAAACTCGAGCCCAGGTCTTTATTAAATCGCCTGCGGATTACTGCCAGGAATCAGCGTGCATGTCTAAGAACACCTCCAGCTTCTGCGTCACCAGGCAGGAATGCAGGCATCACTCTGGGCGATTGCGCTCCATGTAAGCCCCGCGAAACAAGACGAGGGGATAAGAATCACACCAGTAGCAATTTGGTGGGCACCGTTAATCATTTCTCATCTTTATGTACGTATCAGGAGCTGGCAGTGCCCTTTGGCAGCAGATTGGAAGGCAGCTTGCCATCAACAACAATAAATCATTTGTGAGTACATGTAGCAATTACCGTCTGAAATAAAGGTTGTTCAGCCCCATTCGTGGGGAGGAGCATCTACGACAGGATCTTAACGAACTTGCTGAGCAGCCTCGGGCCTGAGGCTTCACTGTCTCACTCTGCCGAGTATCTGGTTCATGGTTAGACAACGGGATCAGAGGTGCCCACGTCCTACGCACCACATGAAAACAATGGGCCTGTGAAGCCTGCGCTGTCAGCCTCCCTGGGAACAATAAAGCTCTTTATATCGCCCACCTTGGGGAGATTTAGTAATGTTTTGATTTATGAAGGGCAAGCAGGAGCAGGCAGCAAGCAAGACTGCGACTATCTAAGAGCAGTTTTTGGTACAGTTGTTGTGAAACTAAGGTCGCTTTCAGACAAGCTGTCCTGGGGAGCAGGGACAGTCCCCAAGGACTGCGGGGAGCACCTCAAAATTCTCAGTGCCCACATATTTAGTTCCGACAGCTTTCTGGTAGAAATGTGCTGTCTTCTGCTGGTAACCAAGTAACCCCCACCCTATTCCACAATGTGCTGTGCAGGACTGCATTGTTTTTACTTGGTTGCTATCCCAGAGGTAGTTTCCATAGAAGGAGGGGTCCGGAACGTGGTGCCTCACGGTACTTCCTGCATCGGGAATTGGTGGAGACGGTGATGTCATCTTGAGCAAAAGGCGGTATGTGGTCTTGATTTCTAGATTTCAAATGAATGCCAACATTTGTGGGGTTCAGGTGAGGGATAGATGGCAAAGCCTGGGCTCTGTGTTGCTCAGTTGTCCCCTAGGCCTCAGCTATTTCTTTTCATCTCTACCATCTCCTCATACGTACAGAGTTCAAACAAACCTAATTTGTAAAGATTGTTTTCAAGCAGCAATGCCCTGGGTCCCATCGTGTGCCCATCCATTAATAGGTAACTCACATTTGAAAATCATTTAGATTCGAAAGAAAACCAAGTCAGAAACTCAGAAAACTTCCATCACCATCACCAGCACCTACTTCTTTACAGTTTCTCTAATACTGATGTAGATAGATGGATGGATACATGATAGATAGATAGATAGATGGTAGGTAGATGATAGATAGAAGACAGATAAATGGTAGATAGATAGATATACAGATGATAGAAAGATGCCTCTGTCTCTAATCCACATTCTGACTATTTAACAGCATTGTTCTCTCTCTCTCTCTCTCTCTCACTCTCTCTCTCTCTCTCTCCCCCTCTCTTTCTTTCTCTCTCTCCATCTCTTCCAACTTCTGGACATCAGACCTTCAGTAAAAGTTAGTATAGATGACCAGGCCCACACTGTGGTGGACTGACACAATTTCACGTGGGTGGGAATCTAAGTAAGTTGACCAACGCTAATTTATCTTTATATTCTCCCTGTAGATAACACTAAATATTTACATGGCATAGAAGAAATCCTAGGTGCTCCCTTTCTGGTCCTTCTTTGCCCAACTCTTCCAGAAGATTCCCCAAACTCTGCCTGACATTTGGCTTTGGGAGTTTATAACCTCTCTATTTCCAGTTTGATCTCCCTGCCTTACACTTGTAGTTAATATATGAACTCTCAGTTTTCTGGTTTGGCCAACATCCTTCCATTGGCTGTCAGTTGTAACTTTGCAACTGTAAACTCAAATAAACTCTTACCTCTATAAATTGCCCTGGTTATGATGTTTTATTACAGCAATAGAAAAGTAAGTAATGCAGATAGATAGATAGACGGATAGATAGAAAGATAGAAAGAAGGACAGAAAGATAGATAAATAGATAGAAAGAAGGATAGGTAGATAGATAGATAGATAGATAGATAGATAGATAGATGATGGATAGATAGACAAATGATTTATTAGCATAATTAACTTTTGTGGCTTGGAGGCCAAGATTCTTCAGGGTCTACCAACTGCACTTCGGAGAATGAGAGCTGGTAGTGTAATTAAATCCAGGGTTCTGTTCATGTAAATAACAGGAAACTGTAGTACCTCTCTCAGCACTGAACCAATGGTTCTGTGGATGGGGTAGGAGCAGGGGAGTGGTCTGATAAAGCTGTCAAATGAAAGGCACCCAAGAATGCTGAGAGCACAGGATATGGACAGATTGATCCTAGCCCAGGATGATTCAGAGACATGCGTCCTTTCCTAGTCACTGTTCACTGAAATCCTCCATGGATTGGTGAGGCCTCATCCACAAAGGTGAGGACAGATATTTACCCCTTCTATTGAGTCAGTTTCTTTGAAAAAATACCTCCTCCATACCCAAAGGTCACTTTAGCTTAATCCAGCTATCATAACGAGGGACTATGCATTGACACTCTTACTAAGTAATACATATCATAAATGGCGACCACAGGTTGACACTGTTATTAAGTAATACTCTATGATAACTGGCCACCACAGGTTAACATTATTACTAAGTAATAATAGTTCACCCTAGGATTCAGTCTGCATGGTGTACTTTATGCCTTTTAACAGATATAACAATGTATCTTCCACTGCAGAGCCCATAGAGGAGTTTCTTTGTCCAAATTTGTCTTCTATCTCCTTATCCACCTTTTCCCAACCAGCAGTTACCTTAATTTATTTTCTTTGCCTTTTCCAGAGTATAATTTTCCTGGAACCACACAGTCTGCAGCCTTTGTAGACTAGCCCTTCTCTCCACATTCACCTTGGATTCCTCCATGTCCTTCTGTTTTGCCAGCATATTTCTGAGTAATATTCCACCATATGGTTACTATATTACTATATGGATGCACCTCAGTGTATCTACTCTTGAGAAGAGATTTAATCTTCCACAGTGTGACATTAAAATGAAGATTTTGTAACATTAGTGTGCAGGGGAGTGGCTCAGTCAGCCAACTGATTGCCATTCCTCTAAAAGGACATAAATTCATTCCCCAGAACCCATGGGTAGGTAGTAATGTTTGTAATTGCAGTATCAATGAGCTCAAATGGGCCAATTCCTGGAATCACCAGCTAGCTAGCCTACTGGGTGATATCCAGACCAGTGAGATACTGTGTTTCAATTAAAAAAATGCATGGTACCTGAGGAAAAAATATACCCGAGGTTGTACCCTGGCTTCTAACAGGTACATACATCTACATACATATTTGCATTTGCATACACATAAGTATGCGTAAGTACATAGCAAACGTGCATACATATAGATACATAAACGTACATAAATCAAAGATACATGTATACATTCATACATGCATGCAAAATAGATCAACTACATAGCATGTGTGCACAGATATACACATACACAAATGCATGCCCATACATTAATGTGCACACACATGCACACACACACCCTGCAATCATATTCTCAGATCACCACAGTTTTTCTACTCACTTGATAATAGCAGGAAACTCAGTCTTTGCTATTTATAGAATTAGTGTGCTCTAGTTTCCTAGACACTAACTGACTGTTTTCCGTGTGACACTATTGACAGGTCAGAGCCCTCTCCCATGGCTCCCGTCCACTTTGGTCAGCATTCTGAACTTTGGCCATTCTGTTGGGTGTGTGGTGGCTTATGAGGCAATTTAATCCTCAGGCTGCATGGACTGATTGACACTTGAAAAGATGATCTCTGCAGAGAGATGGTAAGTGATAACAATGCTCGTACAACAATCCAGGAAGACAGATGTGGACAAGGACAGAACACAGAGGAAGGAGTCACATGATTTGTGCAAGGGGAGAAGTCAGCAGAACTAAGGACTTCCAGAGACAGAACATGGGAGTCTGTCTTACCATGTGGAGCTTCAGGTTTCTTTGGAAAGTCAAGGAGGTGTCATGAGAGGTTAATGACTTTCTGTATCCACTTAAGAGAGAGAGAATAGTTGTTCCCAGGAACCTGGGCTATTCTTAATGCACCCCACTACCTTGCTCTGAATGCAACACTCTCTCAGTGAGATTTCCTTTCTCCCTGTCTCTGTTCAGGCACACACCTTCATGCTTGGTGTCCTCTGGATCTCGTTGGTGTGACTGCGCAGTATGCATGGCCTCATTTTGGTGTGAGAGCCTGTGGTGGCTCTTCTGTGTACCTCTCATATTTTTTCCATGGCCTGTTTAGATTTTGTTTCCTTGAGAAAATTTGTCAATAAACAAAACCATTGAAAAAGAATAGGTAACCATTTAAAAAAAATTATAGAAATACTACATGTACTTGTGGGTTTTTGTGTTGTAACTGCCCTAATGATTGTCATGAGCAATAGACAAGCACCTCGGCTCCACCCCCACCCTCTCTACAACTGCCTCTTCCTCTCTGCAAAGAGGAATCTCAAGGAAGTTCAGGTGCTAAGTCACTCTTAGTTTCCCTCTTCACTTGAAAGTCAGGAAACTCAGCAGGATTGAAATGCTGGTATCAGATGCTGGAAATATGACCTCAGAGCAGAAGACACTCTCAGACATTTTTAACTGACACTTTCAGGTTTAAAACCATGATGCCACAGCAGCCTGGCAACTAAAAATGTGCCTGAGAAACCAGCCTCAGTTGGTGACTTTTCACCTGGAAAGCCTTCTGTGGACTCCAGTTTGAGCTCCTCTAGGCCTCAGATCTGGTTCTTCAGCAGAAGGCAGATACGTCAGGCTTCTATAATCCCTGTTCCTCCTTGGCTTTACACCGCCAAGGATCTGAGGATAAGCCATGGCGCTGCAGTTGCGTTCTCACCACGTGGCTTCCTTCCTGAATCTGCTCTGTTTTATTAAACTGTCTGAACGGTGCTCCCAAATCTACCCCTACACAAACATCAATTAGCTGGGGCTGACCTAATGATAATGATCTTGGTGAATATTAGTGTCAGCTGATAGCTCCCTAATTAGAGGAGCCTACAATTACATCTAAAGCAGGGGTCAGACTCCTGGCTCAAAGGGCAAGGGAGTTACTGGTGCAGATGTGGTGTCCTGGTGAGACCTCCGCTGCTAAGGGCACTCACTGCTGGGAAAGGATCTTATATTTTCCCCCAGAACTCTGGCTGGGGTTCTGGGACAGCTCTCTACCTGGCTGCAAAAGACATGCCATCTCCACCTACTTCTCAATACCCACATTATTCTTTTCCTCCCTCCATGCATATAAACAGTGTTACTCTCCCCAAATTATTTTGAGAAACTGTTTTCCCAAAGGATGTAGCAATTAGGAAACTTCAATGAAATATTCATTTGTATCTTTATAATTACAGAGTTTTCCTGAACTTACTGTGTTGAACACGGATTCCTGCTTTGTGGGCCCATTTTTGATGAGCTGGGACGATTCCCTTATCTGCTCACGTCACCTATCTGCCAGCTGGCACACCTCCCTGTCAGAAACATCTCACCAGACTAGACCACCAAGGCCATCCATGTATTATGGGAATGTTCCCTTGACCCTCAAGGCAGGCAGTCACAGGCCATGTATTCTTGTCTCTATGAAATAAACTTTGGTCACAAAAGGAGCTAAACAACCATAACAAAAATGGGGATGTGAGAACAAATTCTAAAACTGCACAGCACACCCAGCCTCTGACAGGAGCAGTGGTGTTCGGTTAATGGATTGTTGCTGGTAACTGAGCTGCTCTGAATTTTTTAAAATGGTTCACCTTTCCCCCCTCTCCCCTCTCTCTGTGTGTATGCGTGCACACACATGTGCACATACAAGTACACAAGTGCACACACTTTGAAAATAAACCTAAAATGGGTACAATAGGGATGTTCAAGTTCATTTGCTTCATGAGTTTCTGTTCTAGAAGCATTTCCAGCTCGCAACTTGTCTCCTAAAGTTCAGACTTTCTCAAGAGAAGGTATAATTCCTGGATTTCTGTGAAGATGTAACATAGTCTCTTCAGATGAAGCTGAAGTCAGTATCACAGAACTCTGCCTGATCACAGAATTGTCTCTGTGTCAAATGTGCTTCATATAGGCAGGGGTGTTGGCAAATCCACCTAACATGAGCCTGACCTCTAGCACCAGTCAGGTGATTCTGATTGGAAAAGCAATCTGCCAGAGAAATCACCCCAAAACACCACTTGAGTCTCACTCTTAGCAGTGCCCAGGCCTCACGCATGCCTCTGTCATTGCTGCTCTGTCATAGGGACTGCTTTTGCCACAGGATGGCTTCCACATGAGAAGCAAGATAAACTTCTCATAGAGAAAATACTCAAGAAATTAGAGAGTTGAAGAGAAACACACAAACACACAGCTAAGCTGCAGTGCGATCAACAAAAACAGAAATTATTGGGAGAGGCGCTAAGCCATCTATGAACACCATGTGACCCTGAAAGGCCTTGTGGAACATTGAACCTTGTGGTTATTGAAACCGTTGCCCAGCAAAATGATGTGTATATATGTGTGCCCTGTTAGTACATTGCTCGTGATCTGTGAAAGTACTAAGAAAAAGCATAGGTGAGTCAAGGTCATTAAAAGTTCATCAATCCATTTCCTCCCGACCCCCAAATCTGATGCTTTTGCCTATGTGTCTCATGTAGATTTGAACTTGGGTTTCCTGGGCATGCACTGTGTCTGGATGAAAGCTTTTATCTTTTGGAGAACATTGATGGTCAAACCTTATTTTTCTTATTGAACAAGGAATCCCCCAGGGATAAATCTAATATTTTTGTGCTAAGCTCTTCAAGAGTTTCAGAGCAAGGATGGTGGTAAGACTCATGTAGATGGTAAATGCCAAGGCTCATGATCATTTCCAGAGGCTCCCCAGTATTCGCAGGAGCCCAGAAAGCTGTCTATAGGAAGGAAGAACTTGGCCTATAGGGGGAAGTAAGGCATCAGGGCTTTTCATGTTGGCTTTCACTGCATGATTTAACCATAATTCATGTGTCCAGGGTGGGTTTTCTTCAGCTATGGAATGGAAAGGTTCGTTTCTAAGAGATTGTCTCCCAGGTCTAAACTGTGGTGGCCTTTTATGTGCAACCATGTTTGGAGAAGACAGGCTCAGCACACTGAGCCTGAATCCCACTTGCCTTCTTCAATATAAGTGAAGGGACCTGGGCCACTTATTGGATCCTGTGCTCCAAGCACAGCTGGTCTGCCTCCTTCTCCTTTCTTTGAATTCTTTCACCTGCCCTTGTGGAGGATGGCGTCATGCTCAGGCACTGGGACCATTGAGCCTTCTTGAGCACCCCAGTGAGCACTGCAGAGAAGACCAGTTACTTGAGCATCAGGATGATGTACAGAATTTCACTCTCCCCAGGCGAAATGATGGCTAACATCATCCGGTTATCATAGCAGCAGCTGGACCAACACAGATCATAAGCTAATCTACCAAGGAGCTTCTGTAGGGGCCCGCTTCTACATGAGCCTATGATTTTGGAAGAAGCACAAAAATTTGCTCACTGCATCCCAGAGTGGATAGAGAAATTGTTTTCCTTAAGAAGGGTGAGTACCTGACAGCAGATTCAGGTACAGTGCTGGCCAAATGGTCTAACACTTCTCAGGGTTCCCCTGTGCTGCTGTGAGAAGGGGAGTTTGGCCACCATCACTTGCTGGTGGTTCGGTGACCCTTGTTTTCACTGAGGCCCAGATGCAGTCATGGAGACTCTCCTGGTTTGCACTTTCAATGTGGCTGTGGATAAGCTGACCTGTTTGCAAGCATACAGACCTGCTCAGTCTTCAAGAGTCCAGTCGATGTAAACACTGGATAAAGCATATAGGCTTGTAAGAGTCTGTGTCTGTGGAGACACATGATAGGTGTGGACAGAGATTTCTATCTAGAAATATAAAACAAATGTTTCAAGAATTGGGTGAGATTTGGCCATTTCTGAAAACTTGGGTAATCCTCTGGGTCAGCACCTGTCTTGCTTTTGAGTGTGATACCAAAAGCCTGGAATGCAAAGTGAGTAAGATTGCCAGTCTCTCCCATCCCCCAGGGATTTTGTAACAGTCTTAACTACATTGACTTCAAATTTTGATGGGATCAATACTTAGGGCTAGTAGTTTCATTTAAGGTTGCAACTTCCTAGCTGGTCATCAAGACAGCCAATGGTTTAAGGATCGAATGTTAATGCTAGTTTGATAAAATCTCCCTTAAGTAAAATATTGTTCATAATGAAATTGGAGCTGCCCATTCCATGTGGGCTATAGTCAGGCACCATCTCTTGAAATGAGTAGCTGAAGGCCAAGGGGGACTCTGCAGCAACTGCCTCCTGATGGGTCTCAGATGCTGACCAGTGACTGACTTCCTGTAAATCACACCATCCCTTAGTTCTCACTCTGCATTCTGCCGTCTACACAGCTGTGGGTATGACAACTTAGCATGAGCTGTGAGAAGAATGGTGAGATATACTCTGTCTATGAAAGAAGGGGTAAGCCCCTGTGTCTTACGGAGCCTATCACAGGCCACCCTGATGGGGCAGCAAGAACAGAAACGTTGATGAAGCTGAAGTGCAGGGAGATGGGCCAAGCTGCCCCCACAGTATTCGTATTCTTGACAAGGACAACCCAATTGTGAGGAGAGGGCGGTGGACCCTGGAGCAGGGCTGTTTTGTTAGACAGGCTGGCTCCCAGTGACAGCTCGAAGGGCACCAGGAGAAGAGGCAGCAGAATTTAGCCCTCACAGACAGATGTGCTATAGTTATGTGCTTTTTGTGTGTATGTGGGAGAGAGGTGAATGGTGTGTGAGCACAGCCTGAGCTGTCGAATGTAGCTGTTTACATCTGATGTGTATGTGTAGATGGCATTGTGCTCAGGTACAGGGACCTAGGAGCCTTCCTGAGAACATACGTGACCCTTGCAGAGTGCCACATCCTTCTTGTGCATTAGGTAGCACATAGAATGTCTCATCCCTGGAGGTTAGGCAATGGCTAGCAGCTGCTTTGGTTATCTTGTTAGCACATGGACCAACACTTATCAGAGTCCAGTCCTTTGAGTGCTACCATGGTATGCACAAACACATGTGGCATGGACAGGATGCATAAATGATTTGTGTTGTGGTAGTGTGTATACATTTTATGTGTTCCACTAATGAATGGTGTATGAAAATGAATATGGTAGAAGATGCAGCGTCTGGTATGTACAGGCCATATGAGCTGCATAGCACCTGTGGTATGTGCAGTGTGTTGTAAAGTTGTTGTATGGTGAATGTTTATGGTGTGTTCTGTGTATGCATGTATGGTGTATGTGTGGTTTGTATGTGTTCTCTAAGTGTGTTGTCTACCCAATGTGTGTGCGAGGCTCCTGTGGTTTGAGACGCGTATTGTGCAAGTGCTATTTACATGGTATGTAAGGTCACATGGTCTGAGTAGTGTGTGGTCATGGTTCGGGTAGGGTCTCGGGGAGACTGTGCTCAGATTCTGTATCTTCATATTTGGGATATGGATGTAAAGCATGGCTCCCTCTTCCTCAAGGCAGCATTTTGTCCTTCCATGATGCTTTACTGACAGAGCATCCATTTTACTATTTCCCACCTACTTCCCTGAATGGGTTTCTCTCCTGGGTTTAAGTCTACTCCTGTAGACCCCAGTCCTAAACCCCCACCCCTGTGCCCTCCACACCCTTTCTCCCACCTCTGTACCACCCATACCTGGACACTCCATAGCTGTTCCTTCCACACCTGTAACCTCTACACCTGTAACCCTCCAGTCCTATAGCCTCCACACCTGTATCTCCCCACACCTGTAACCTCCCGCATCTGTACCCCCTACTAACAGGATGACCTCCCTGCCTCAGACGTAGCTTACCAGAACTGGGCTCACATTTCCGTTTGAGTCTCCATGAAGCGTCAGTGAGAAGAGGAAGCTCAAGGAGAGAGAAGAAGCTAGGGAGGGAGCAGGGGTTGCTTAGGTTCTTTCAAGCACCCTCTTGCTGACTGGGGTCCTGGTGCTGGGGCCAGCTTTCCCTGGAGCACTGCAGCTGCTGCACTTGTCAGCTCTTCCCACAGAGATGGGCACTCTCTGCAGCCACTACATCCCAGGTGGAGGGTCTCCAGGGACCTTCCTATGGGTCCTACTATGGGCTCCACTGAGATATTGGGAGGTGAATCTGAGAGTTGAAAGCGGATACTTCCAGGGGCAAGTCAACACTAGCCTGTCTTTCTTTGTTTGTAGAGTTAGCTAGAAGCAAAGAACCCAAGTCTCCTTTGTCCCCATCCTCCCTGGTCCACTGCTTACTGCTAACAGACACCTTGCCTTGGCCCAGCACTCTTCCAGGTCAGGTGCCCTTATCCAAGCCTTCTGCGGACCATGATGTCACCTGACTCTCCCCTTAGTCTACAAGTACCAGATACACTTTGCCATCCACTCAGTTGTTCTTTCACGAGGTGAAAAGGCACGGCTATCCCAGCACATGTCTGTGGGAGTCTTATGGATTTCTATGATTCTATAGGTCAACATCAATACAGAATCACATCTTTCCCAATCCCCTAAAAAAAAAAAAGTCCCCAGACAGTGTTACATAACACACTAGATGCCAGCCCTCCCTACCAGGGGCTCAAGAGGGTGTGGGTTGGGTGACAAAGACTGCTGTCCTTTCCACACCCCTCCCCCACACAGAGCCAGCAAGGTACGTGAAGGAATTTCCATATTTCTGTGAATGCACAAAGGACTAGAGACTCGCCTTCATATTTAATAAAGATCTCTGCCGTCAGCTGCAGCCTGAGATAAGTGTAATATCCTTAAATGGTTAATCCAGGGCTCAGGGCTCAAGTGTTTTCTGCGGGTTGAGGCAGGAGGCTGTCGGAGCTGCCGTGTGCATTTCATAAACCCACAGGAAAAAAATGTCTTTGCTTTGGCTTTTTACTCTATCTTAAATGCTTCATTTTTTTTCACGGGCCAGATAAGGCCTGGTTCTTCACAGAACACCAGAGCTTAGCTGCTACTCCGTCTCTCTCCGTTAAGGAAAAGGTCCTGTCTGCGCACAGATGTCTCAGATTAAATTGTATCGCAGCGTCCTCACAGTGCTCAGCTCTAGATGAACTGCCAAAAAGGCCGTAGGCAAGAACTAAATTGCTTTGGTTTCAGTACACAGTGAATTTGGCTCAGACAAGCTGAATCAGTACATTAAATGCGAATCCCTCACAGATTTGAAAGCAGCCCTTAGCACAATTATTGACTGTGAGTGATGATTATGTCTAATTGAAGGAGACTCGAGCTACCTGTAGCTCTGCTGGAGTCCACCGCGCCGAGGCGAGCACTGCCTCTTAATTCAATGTTCCATCTTGGTAGCCTCGATTGAAGCTGCATCCTGAAGTGTCCACACATGGTCGATAAACTTTAATAAACTTCACAGGCCCAGTAACTAGGCAGAGTGTATAATTCAATTTTTTAATTCAGGAAAGGAAAATGGCTAACAAGTATGTCGGGCTACAATAATGCGTTGGGTCCCCAGCACACTGTGGCCTCCCTGGAAATGCAAGAATGTGTCCTTGAGCCCTGATGGTCCTTGTGCCACACTGGAATCTGCCTTTTTCTTCAGGGCTGTCCCCATTTCTTGGGACAGAACAAGCTTCCAGCAAATTTGTGAGGAAAACAAAATTGGGTGACTATTTTGTACCTTTGCCTAAGGAGGTGACTCT
This sequence comes from Psammomys obesus, assembly GCF_907164565.1. NCBI lineage: Eukaryota > Metazoa > Chordata > Mammalia > Rodentia > Muridae > Psammomys > Psammomys obesus. The sequence continues at coordinate 3,883,665 of NW_026596440.1, read as the reverse complement.
AACAAAGGGGATGTACATGGGTCTTTTAATGGATTCCTTATGCTTGTCCAGCCAGCTCTGACTCATCCCACAGCTCAGGGGCAGTCACTCATGGTTGTAAGGATGCCCCCCCCCCCAATCTGTGTGCCCTATACCTAGAGATTCTCCCCTGGAAACTAAAAGCAATTTTCTCGCAAACCTTATGTTTAGAACCTGATTTTTCAAGTATTCTTTGAAAAGAACACAGTTCACATACACACATAAACACTGGCAGAACACTCCCACCCATCTCTCTCTCACATACACACGAACCATTGGTCATATTTTCATCATTGTGATTCCTTCTAAATGAGCTTTTAGGCCACTTGCAATTATCACAGCGTTTTACGGCAGGATTCGTGAATAAACGGCTTCCCTTTGCTGTACACTACGCTTAGCCACACTCCCCAAAATTGTTCCTTACCCATTGCACAATCCTAGTCACCAGACCTATTTGTTGTGAAGAATGATCTGTGCTGTGAATTCCTGTGATTTGGATCATGTGATTCAGTAATGATCACACCTTAGCACCCCTAGTTGATGTCAGAGCAGATGGATGAAATGGGCATACACATTCTCAGCACTGAGAGGATATGAAGAGACTCATGGAAGCCTGTCACAGCTATATGGCTGCCACATAAGCTTGGATCCTGCCTGTCTATCAGACTATGCAGATGACCCTGGGTCTTTGCTACAGGTACAGCCCACAGGACTTTCCCTGGGCCTCTGGAAAACAAAAAGTGAAACCGTGCTTCAGTTCCACTAAAATCTCAAACAACATTTTGCTCAGTGTGCAAGTTGAGGTCAAAATGCCAAGTGGCACACTGGGATAATGGCCTTGCCTCTCCCTGCAGACCTTGTTAAGACTCACCTTGAGGATGATGTAGAATTACTGCTGATATCTGCAAGGTGCCTGGTGCTGAGAAGAGCATGCATGTCTGACATCTTCATACACCTTATCTCTGCATCCCAGGTGACTTCTTGAAAGACACCAACTGACATCTTTTAAAGATTATCATGAACATTGCTTCTCAGGAGGCTGAGGCAGGGGGATCATTTTGAGCCCTCGAGCTTGAGGACAGCCTGAGCAACATAGCAAAACCCTGTCTTAAAAAGAGAGAGAGAGAGAGAAAGAGAGAGAGAGAGAGAGAGAGAGAGAGAAAGATTATCATATTACAGTGAAAATAAAAAGAGATGCTCATTATGATTTTAAAACTCCAACAGCAACATTGTGCCTCCACATGTGGCCGTGCTGGGATCCTTTGTGGGAAGTGATGGAGTCTGAAAGTGGCCTGTGGAGGTGATGAGTTATGAGGCTGAGACATTCAGGATAGATTAGTGCTCTTATGAGAGAAGAGGATAGAGAGTTTTGTCCCTCTCATGGGCATACAAGGACACAAAGAGAAGGCAGCATACAGAAGGACACAGAGGGAGACAGAATCTTCTAGGTCCTGGCTGCACTACCTTTTGATCATGGGCTTTGAGTATCCAGGTTCCAGGTGTTGAGAATAAATAATCTGCTGACTGCATTCTCAACAGAAGGAGCTTTTATTTGACTAGCCAGAGCTATCTGACTCATCATTACTAGCATTATCAAGGTTGTGGAGAAGCAGAGATAGTCAGAGACTTCTCTCAAAAGCCCGAAAGACACAACGGACAGGAGCCTGACTCAGTCACTAGCAGTGACTCTGTATGATATTATAGGTGATATCAGTGATGGCCTAGATCCTGCCTCTCCCTACCAGATGTGCAAGCCGTGGCAATTGCTTAACTTAAATTGACTTCCAGGACTTAAAAGAGAGAAAGTGCCCTGCAACTGGGCAGTTCAGAGAGAGAGTGAAAGCAAGGGTGTGGGGAGGCTCTTCAGTCAAAGGTTTTCATTCTCTGTCAACAACGTGTGTTTTGGTTTGATGGGGTCCTATATTAATCTACAGCAAGATTGATTAAAGCACCAATAAGTCCTTTGAGAACTCTGTTGGTTGAACCAAAATCACTCTTGAATTTCTTTAGAAAGCATTTTGTTTAGAAAGCATTTTGTCTTAAGAATAAATCGCCAGTTTTGAAGAAGTTCCTTTGGGGGAGGTTACATCTTCTGATCATCAAGAATGAATAACCTAGACTACCATATACCAAGATGGTTCTTTATCAGATAGTTTAACCTGTGACATTAAGGTTCTCCCTCACATCCTCCTTGTGGGAGCCGTTACGTTACACATGAAGTAAAGGAGGTGGAGAACTCAGACTGGGTGACCTTTGGCTTGCCCTCCAGAGGGGCCCCTGCTACTTATGTTCCTTCCACAGTGCTTGAGTCAAACAGTGGCCTCTGCTCAGGCTACTGAGGCATAACTCTTCCAGTCTGCAGGCCCACATGTCTACCCCTGTTTTCCTGAAGATACCCTGATCTCATGTGCTGCTGAAAGTGTACCAGGCTTGGGTTCTGGTGCAAGCCCCCTCCCCACTTTACTTTCCCTTAGTTTTCTGATTTCAAAGAGAAGATGCCAATGAGGACCAGTCCCTTGATAATCTACTGCTCTTCCCAGAAACACTGTCATGTCCAATACAACAGACTTCACCCAGGCAAGGCCTGACTCCTGTTTACAGAAAGAGGAAGAGTCCTGAGGCTATGGACATACAGCTCTCACATCAGTCACATGATAACTCTTTTAACAGCTGGAAAAGCATACAGGCATAGAAAACATGGCCTTTTCTTTTCCAAAGTGCTGTGGAATGAAACCATGTTCCTTGTTACCTGTCTCTCAGCATTCAGATAATTCCAGTTATATACTCTCTTGCTCCTCTGATCACCCACCTGCTCATCTGGTCACCCATCTCTTCACCTGGTCACCCACCTGCTCATCTGGTCACCCACCACTTATCCAATCACATGCCTGCTCCACTGATCAAGCACCTGCATATCCCCTTGTCACTGAGGAGCAAAGTTAAAATGGCACCCAGGCAAGAAGGAATGCTGCCTGCATCTGAGTCCACAGCTGCTTGCTGTGTTTACCACAGAGCCATGTACTTACAACTGCTGATTCTCAGGTACTTCAGTAAATTCCCATGGAAATGCTCTCTGTGCATTTTTATACTACTTAAAAGAACTGAAATGACATGCAAACACAGGGTAAGAAAAATTTAGCAAGGAGATTGAAACATTGAAAATCAATCAAACAGAAATACTTGAAATAAAATATATGGGCATAAGGTTATAGTGTGATTCAAATGCTGATTTCTGTTCCCCTTCCCTATATCTGGTTGCAATCCTTGTTCTGACAATATCATGTCTCAAAATGTGTAAACACTGCTCCCCAGTTGTCCCCAGATACACCAATAAAGCAGCTTACAGCCAGTCACTGAGCAGGGAAGAGAATGAGACTACATTTCCAGCCTGTCAGGGGAGGAGGAGTTAGAAAAGAAAGCAGGAGATTGCACCAAGGACCAAAGTTCAGGGCAGACGAGAGGCAGGGAAGGACACAAAGTGCAAGTATCTGGGGGATTTTGTCCAAAAGGAAGTTATATTAGCTTAAAGGGTTAATATTAGAGCAGTACCTGCTCAGTTATTGTGTTGTAAAGCATATAAACAAAAATATAATAGAGTCTTAATTATTTTAATGCTAGCCGCGGTAGGAGAGAAACAAACACAATTTTATAAAAATAACTTTAATAGGACAAGATGGTAAACCAACTAAAACCACAATATTATTAACAGATAAGACCATGACTAATGAATTTCAGGGATGGAGGGACAAGGCTCAGATATTAATACAAACAGACATGTATAAGAAAAATAATTAGGAAGCATGATTGAAGCCTCACAGAAAACAGTTATACTAGGCTCTTGTCTAGAAGCATAGCAGAGTATTATTAATAGTGTCAGGGGTTGGCTCTTGCCTGTGGGGTTGGTCCAGTCATTGGTTTGTCAATCTATCAATCTCTGTTCATCTTTGTCCTTACATTTGTTATAGTCAGGATAAAATTTGGGTCAAAGCTTTTATGGGTGGGTTGGTGTACCGCTCTGTCCAGTGGAAGTCCTGCCCGGCTACAGGAAGTGGCAACTTTAGGTTCCGTATACCCCATTGATAGGAGTCTTAGCTAGGGTGACCTCCAGAGACTCCTGGGAGCCTCCCCTGCCCCAGAGATGCTTTACCACCTATTTTTATTCTCTCTTCTGGTCCTACTCTAGCTTCCCCAACTCCCCTACTTTCTTCCTTTGATCTCCACTCCTGTTACCCTCCCCTCCCCATTTCCCAAACAGCTATCTCCCTCTATCTACCTAACATGTCTATTTTATGAAAGTAGATACAGAGTCCCACAGCCAAACAAAAGGGAAAACTCAGGAAATTTTGTGGCAGAGTGGGAGGAATGATTGAGGGATTTGGAGGGGTCAAGGACAACACAAGAAGAAGACATACAGAGTAAACTAACCTGGGCTCTTGGGAGCTCACAGAGACTGAACCACCAACCAAAGACTTTGTATGGGCCATACAAAGTAATAGTAATAGTAATAGTTGTAATTGTAATAGTTGTGCAGCATAGTCATCATATGTGCCCCATAAAATGGGATTAGGAGCTATTTCTGACTCTGTTCCCTGCCTTTGGATCCCTTTCCCCTCTCTGGGATGCCTTGTCTGGCCTCAGTGGGAGAGGATGCACTTAGTCCTGCTGTGACTTGAGGTGCCAGGATGGGTTGGTACCTCATAAGGCTCCACTTCTCTGAAAAGAAGTAGAAAGAGTATTGAGGGGAGGAATGTGACTGAGTGGAGAGGGTGTAGGGGCTGGTTTAGTATAAGGGTATAAAATGATTAAATAATAAAATAGAAACACTAATGGTCATTGCAAGAAATCTTCATTCATTCAAGGAGCCAACTTTATGAGAATTTATAGAATTGAGGAAGAAGTAGGGATAAAAATCAAATGTAAGAGACAGACAATTTAGTTAATAGCAGAAAAGTTCCTAAATATATAAAAATAAGTACGTTGCAAAACACAAGGAATTCTATATAGAATTCCAAATGGATATGCCCAGTGAGGAAGCCCTCCACAACATATTATAATCAGGATGTCAAAATGCAATATAAAGAAGTAAGCCTAGAGTTGAGATTCCCCCACCCAGCATCTTAGCATGGCTGCACTGGTTGTTGGCACTGTCCAAGTTTACCATGCCACCCAAGGATGATAACAAGAAGAAAGTCAGTCAGGAAAGACACATAAACAAATGTGGGAGCAAGACCAAAAAAATGACATAGTCCAAAGACAAAGTTCAGAACAAATTCAACAGTCTAGTCCTGTTTGACAAGGCTACACATGACAAACTCTATCCAGAATTCCCGACTATAAGCTTGTCACTCTGGCTGTATGGCTGTATTTTCTGAGAGACTGAAGATTCATGGTTCCTTGGCTATGGCAGCCCTTCAAGGACTTACCAAGCTGGTTCCAAAGTGTGGAGTCTAAGTAATTTACAGGAGAAGCTCAAAAGATGGAATGTCCCAGTAGCTGGTGAAGATGCATGAACAGGTTCAGTCAGCTGTATGTTCAGAAAAATAAAAGTCTATTGATTCAGAAAGAAAGAAAGAAAGAAAGAAAGAAAGAAAGAAAGAAAGAAAGAAAGAAAGAAAGAAAGAAAGAAAGAGGGGAGGGAGGGAAGGAGGGAAGGAGGGAGGAAGGAAGGAAGGAAGGAAAGAAGGAAAACCTTAAACAGCATGAGAACAATAACAACCCACATACAAAGACAAAAACATCAGAATTACCACAGATCTGGATTAAACAAAAACTAACTGTATTTTATTTCCATGAAATGCACTTAGCCAGCAAAGTTACCAAAAACTTGATATCACCTCCCCCTGATGGGGGAGCAGCCTTACCAGGCCACGGTAGAGGACAATGCAGCCAATTTTGATGAGAACTGATAGACTAAGATCAGAAAGGAGAGGAGAACCTCCCCTATTAGTGGACTTGGGGAGTGGCATGCATGCAGAAAGAGGAGGGAGGGTGGGATCGGGAGGGGAGGAGGGAGGGGCTTATGGGGGGATACAAAATGAATAAAGTGTAATTAATAAAAAAATACATAAAATAAAAGCCAACAGACCTATGAAGACAAAAAAAAAATGAAAACCTAACTTGCAAGTAAGCCAAAAATATGTAAACAAGCTGGCATAGCTATCTTTATATTATACAGAGTAAACTCCAATCTGAAACTAATTAAAAGAGATAAAAAGATTACTACACTTTAATAAAAGGAACAATTCATCAAGAAATTATATTAACTGTAAATATTTCTGCACCAACTATTGAACTCCTTAAAGAAAATATTAAAAGAACTGAAAGACTACATAGGCCAGACACAATAATAGTGAGAGACTTCAATACTCCCCTCTCAAATTTAGTTAAGTTTTCCAAACTAAAAAAAAGTAAAGATATATAAAAACTAAAATATTTAATGGATGAACTGGACTTAACAGGTAAGTATGTAGAGAAGACACTTTTTCCTAAGGAATGCATTGAACCTTCTCCAAAACTGATCATAGTAAGACTTAGGCCAAGTCTACATAAACAATAAATAAAAAAGACAATTTCTTGCCTCCAATCATACCACGATAAAAATAAAGCTAGAAAGGAACTATAAGAAAAAATACAGAAACTACAACAATACTTAAAGACTAAACAATGCACGTTTAGATTAGCTTTTTCTTATCCAAGAAATAAGAGTGTCAGTGGAGGAGTATTCCCTTTTCCACATCTTCACCAGCATGTGCTATCACTTGAGTTTTTGAAACTGGACAGTCTGAGGGGTATCAGATGGAATCTCAGAGATGATTCGATTTGCATTTCCCTGATGACTAAGGATACTGAACATTTCTTTAAGTGTTTCTTGTCCATTCGAGATTTCTCAGTTAAGAATTCTCTGTTTAGCTCTTATCCCATTTTTACTTAGATTGTTTTGTTTGTTGATGTTTAATTTTTTGAGTTCTTTATATATTTTGGATTTTAGCAATTTCTTGGATAAAGGATTGGTGAAGATCTTTTCCCAATCTGCAGGCAGTCATTTCATTCTATTGACAGTGTCCTTTGTCTTACAGAAGCTTTTTAGTTTCGTGAGGTCTCATTTATTAATTGTTGATCTTAGAGCCTGAGCTTTTGATGTTTTGTTTAGGAAGTTGTCTCCTGTGACAATGAGTTCAAGGCTCTTACCCACTTTCTCTTCTAATAGATTTAGTGTCTTTGGTTTTGTGTTAAAGTCATTGACCTACTTAGGCTTGAGTTTTGTGCAGGGTGATAAATATGGATCTATTTGCATTTTCTGCATGTAGACATTCAGTTTGACCAGCACGATTTGTTATAGATGCTATCATTTTTCCAGTGTGTGGTTTTGGCTTCTTTGTCAAAAATCAAGTGTCCGTACATATGTGGATTTAGTTCTGGTATTGAGTTAAGATTCCATTGCTCCACCAGTCTGCTTCTATGCCAGTACCATGCAGTTTTTCTTACTGTTGCTCTGAGGTATAGCTTGAAATCATGGATGGAGATACCTCCAGAAGATCTTGTAGTACAGCTTGAAATAAAGGATAACGATACTTCCAGAAGTTCTTTAATTGTACAGGTTTGTTTTAGCGATTCTGGGTTTTTTGTTTTTTCATATAAAGTTTAGAATTGTTCTTTAAAGTCTGTAAAGAATTGTGTTGGTATTTTGATGGGAATTGCATTCAATCTACAGATTGCTTAGGGCAAGATGGCCATTTTTACTATGTTAATCTTACTGATCCATGAGCATGGGAGATCGTTCCATCTTCTGATATCTTCCTCAATTTATCTCTTCAGAGACTAGAAGTTTTGTCATACAGGTCTTTGACTTGCTTGGTTAGAATCACACGAAAGAACTTTACATTATTCATGGCTATTGTGAAGGGTGTTATTCCCTAATTAATTTCTAAGCCTGTTTATTGCTTATATACAGGAGGGCTACTGATTTTTTTCTGAGTTAAATTTGTATCCATCCAAACACTGAAAGTGTTTATCAGCTATAGAAGACCCTGGTAAAGTTTTGGGGGTCACTTATGTATACTATCATATCATCTGCACGTAGTGTTAATCTGACTTCTTCATTTCCAATTTGTATCCCCTTCATCTCCTTTAGTTGTCTTATTGCTCTAGCTAAAACTTCAAGCACAATATTGAATAGATACAAAGAGAATGGGCACCCTTATTTTGTCCTTGATTTCAGAGGAATTGCTTTAAGTTTCTCTTCATTTAACTTGATGTTGTCTATTGGCTTACTGTCTACCACCTTTAGCTGTTTTTAGGTATGTGCTTCATATCCCTGATCTCTCCAAGACTTTAAACATGAAGGGGTGTTGAATTTTGTCAAAAGCTTTTTTGGCGTCTAATGAGATGATCAAGTGTTTGGTATTTTTTTGTTGTTGAATTTTTGTTTGTTTGTTTGATTGATTTTAGTTTGATTTTATGGTGATTGCATTGCTGGATTTTTATATGTTGGTGTTGAGCCATCCCTGCATCCCTGGGATTAAGCCTACTTGATCATGATGAATATTTTTGATGTGTTCCTGGATTCGGTTTGTGAGTATTTTATTGAGTCTTTTCCCTCAATGTTCATAAGGAAAATTGCTTTGAAATTCTCTTTCTTTGTTAGATCTTTGTGTGGTTTAGGTATCAGGGTAACTGTGGCCTCATGGAAAGAGTTCGACAATGTTCCTTCTGTTTCTATTTTGTGGAATAGTTTGAAGAGTATTGGGATTAGCTCTTCTTTGAAAGTCTGGTAGAATTCTTCACTGAAGCCATCTGTCCCTGGAATTTTTTTGGTTGGGAGACTTTTAATGACCATTTCTATTTCCTTAGGGGTTTTAGGCCTATTTAAATAGTTTATTTGATCTTGATTTAATGTTGATAAGTGGTATCTACCAAGAAAATCATCCCTTTCATTTAGATTTTCCAATTTTGCGGTGTACAAGCTTTTGAAGTAAGAAGTAATGCTTCTTTTGATTTCTTTCAGTGTCTGTTGTCACATCCACCTTTTCATTTCCCATTTTGTTAATTTGAATACTCTCGCTCTCATTTAGTTAGTTTGGCTAAGGGTTTGTCTATCTTGCTGATTTTCTCAAAGAACCAACTCTTGCTTTTGTTGATTTTTTATATTGTCCTCTTTGTTTCTACTTTATTGATTTCATCCCTGAGTTTGATTATTTCCTGCCTTCTACTCCTCCTGATTGTGTTTGGTTATTTTTGTTTGTTTGTTTTAAATCTTTCGGGTGTGCTTTTAAATTGCCTGTGTGAAACCTCTCCAATTTCTTTATGAAGGCACTTGGTGCTGTGAGCTTTACTGTTTGCACTGCTTTCATTGCGTTCTATAGTTTGGGTATGTTGTGACTTCATTTTCATTGAATTCTAGAAAGTTTTTAATTTCTTTCTTTTCTCCCTGACCCAGTTGTCAATAAGTAGGAAGTTGTTCAGTTTCTGTGAATTTGTAGGCATTCTGTTGTTTCTTTTGTTGTTGAAATACAGCTTTAATTCATCGTGATCTGATAGAATAAAACATGTCATTTCAATTTTTTTTTTTTTTTTTTTTTTTGTATCTGTTGAGGCTTGCTTTGTGGCCAAGTAATGTGGTCTTTGGAGAAGGCTTCATGAGGTGCTGAGAAGAAGGTATATTCTTTTGTCTTTGGATGAAATGTTTTGTAGATCTCTGTTAGGTCAAATTGACTCATAACATTGGGTAGTTTCATTATTTCTTAGTTCAGTTTATGTCTGGATGATCAAAATGGTGTGCTGAAGTCTATAATTAATGTGTGGGGTTTTAGTAATATTCCTTTTACAAATGTGGATGTCCTTACATTTGTGGCATATATGTTCAGAATTGAAACATCATCTTGGTGGATTTTCCTTAGATGAGTATTCAATATCTGTCCTCTTTAGAATACTTTTGCTTGAAAGGCTATATATATTAGCTGTTAGAATATATACTCCACCTTGCTTCTTGAGTCCGTTTGCTTGGGAAACCTTCTTTTTTTTTCCAACATTTTATTTGAGACAATGTTAATCTTTGTTGCTAAGGAATATTTCTTGTATTCAACAAAACAATGGGTCCTGTTTTCACAACCATTCTGTTACCCTGTATATTTTTGTCAGTGAATTGAGACCATTGATTTTGAGAGATGGTAACGACCAAATATTGTTAATTCCTATGATTTTGATGTCGGGGCTGTTAGTGAGCATATAGATGTGCGTGTCCCTTCTTTTTCTTTTGCTGGTGTGGAATTATTTATTTCCTGTGGGTTGTTTTTATGTAGTTACCCTCTGTGGTCTCTTAGGGTTTTCAAGATATCTGTCCCGGCCCTTCTGGATTTTAGAGTCTCTGATGAGAAGTCAGATAGGATTCTGATAGGTCTGCCTTTATAAGTTACATGGCCTTTTGCCCTTGCAGCTTTTTAATATTCTTTCTTCAACTTCCCTGTTATTTGTCTTGTAGATTTAGTATTTTGATTATTATATGGTGGGAGAATTTTCTTTTCTGGTCCAGTCTAATTGGTGTTTTGTATGCTCCTTGTATGTTTATAGATATTTCTTTAGGCTGTGGAAATTGTCTTCTATGATTTTATTGAAAATATTGTTCTTGGAGTTGGGACTCTTCACCTTCTTCTATTTGTATTATGTGTAGGTTAGGTCTTTTCATAGTATCCCAGATTTCCTGGATGTTTTGTGTAATAATTTTCTTTTTTTTAGTGCTAACATTTTCTTTGACTGATGTATCAATTTCTTCTACAGTATCATCTATGCCTGAAAGTCTCTCTTTCACAACCTGGATCCTGTTGTAAATGTTTGTGTATGTTATTCCTCTTTTCTTCTCTTGGATTTCCATCTCCAGGATTCCTTCAGATTGTGCTTTCTTTATTTCTTCTACTTCCAATTTCAGGTCTTCAGCTGTTTTATTCATTTCCTTAGCCTGTTTAATTGTACTTTCCTGTATTTCTTTAAGGGATTTATTCATTCTTTAAGGGCCCCTATGATCTTCATGAGACTAGATTTAACATTATTCTTTTGTTTCTTGTCTGTGTTAATATATCCCGGGTTTGCTTTAGAATGATACTTGTGTTCTGGTGTTGAATTATTGCCCGGGCCCTTGTTCTCTGTGTTCTTGCACTGGTCTTTAGTTAAATGGCTTTCTCTGGTATTAGCTGGTGGTCTCTGGGTACTGCTGGCTTCTGGGAATGCAGGTAGGAGTGAGGTCCAGTAAATGGAAGGTGTAGGAGGGCAGGCATAGCTCACCTTTCTGGTGATGTCCCAGTGGCCTGGTGCAAGCATGGGGTAGTACACAGAGATCTCACCTGTCCTCACCACTCCAGGGATGGGGCACTGGAAAAAGAATGGGGTGTACAGAGGACAGGGTAGCTTTCTCAGCAGTTAGGTTTGCTGTGATGACAGTCCATGCTGAAAATTGTCATTCATGAGGTCTCACCTGGTAGTCCCTGACAGTAGCCAACCTCTGGGAATGCATGTCCAGTAGATGAAGGGTTCAGGGAGCCAGATGTAGCTCACTATCGCTGTGTTTGCCTAGTGGCCTAGTGCAAACAGGGGGCTAGCTCATAGAGATCTCAAGTGTTTTCCACAGGTGGCCGCCAAGGGCCTCCAGGATTTGAGCACTGGGCCCAGAATCTGGATGTGAAAATTCTTAACAAAATAATTTCAAATCAAATCCATGAACATTAAAAAGATTCTACATTATGATTAAGTAGCCTTTATTCCGGAAAGGTGATGCTGGTTAAACATACATAAATAAATAAATGTAATATTCCATATAAATAAACTGAAGGATAGAAACCACATAATTATTTCAATCAATAATTAAAGGGCATTTGATAAAGTTCAACTGACTTAATGATAAAAGTTTTGAAGCCTTGAGGAATAGATAGAACATACTTCAAGATAATGAAGTATGTATTTAACAAATCTATAGGTAACTTTATATGAAACAGAGACAAACTGAGAGCATTCCTCTAAAACCAAATGAGATGAAAGCTCACTCCCTCCTCTTATTTGATATAGTGCTTAGAGTCTTAGCTATAGAAGTTAGTGAAGAGAAAGACATAAGAGGAATAAAAATAGAAAGGAACGAAGTCAAAAGATCCCTATTCACAGACGACATGATTCATTACTTAAAAGACCCTATAAATCCCACTATAAAACTCTAAGATTTAACAAGTATGGTAAAGTTGTACAATATAAATATCTAAAAGAAGTAGCCTTCATTTAGAATAATAACTAAGAAATGTTTTTCTCCCTGAGAAAAATTTAGAAAATTATATTCTGTTCACAATATCTCCCCCTAAAATTAAGTATTTAGGAATACCACTCAAAGAAGGAAAAGACTTCTAGAGTGAATGTCTTAAGATCAGACCCAGAAGAGGTGGCAGGAAGACAGAGGCTTGCAGAGAGAAAAGAAACTATGGACAGGACCATCTCTGAGACAAGCTGTAGATCTCCTATGGCAGGTTAGGTTCCTGGGAGGATACTGGAGTGAATCTAAGACTCTTAGTAGCAGGGGTCATAGCTACTGCAGAGGTCATAGAGACCCTCTAACTAGACTAGACTTCCAGTAGAAGGAGGGGAACACCAACACACCCACAAAAACTTTGATCCAAAAGTTACCCTGCCTACAAGATGCACAGGAATAAAGATAGAGCCAAGATTGAAGGAGTGTCTAAACCAATGCTTGGCCCAACCTGAGACCCACCCCGAGACCCACCCCATGTGAGAGAGCCAACCTCTGACACTATTAACGATACTCTGTTATGCTCGCAGACAGGAGACTAGCATAGTTGTCCTCTGAGAGACCCCACCCAGATCAAAGCAGATGCTGAAACTCCCACCCAAACATTGGGCAGAGAACAGAGAGTTTTGTGGAAGAATGGGGGGGAATAGAAGAGCCCATAGGGGACAGGAGTGCCACAAGAAGGCAAATAGAGCCAACTAACTTGGGCTCAGGTAGGCTTATGGATCCAAGGTCCATGCATGGATTGAACTAGGGCCCTTACACATACATAGATTATGGGTAGCTTGGCCAAAAAGTGGGCCCCATAGAAAGGGAGAGGGGTCTGTCTCTGACATGGACTCTGTTGCCTGCTTTCCAGTCACTTTCCCTTGCCTCACTAAGCCACAGGGGAAGAAGATGCACAAAGCCATGATGCTACCTGATGTGCATTTCTGAGCTGGCAGTGGGGAGGCTCCCCTTAACTGAGGAGTAGGGGAGGGAGGATAGGGGGGAGTGGAAGGGAGGATAAGAGGAGTACCTATGATTGAGATGTAAAGTGAATACATCAATTAATTAATTTTAAAAAGACATTGAAAAATTAAATGACAAAATATTCTAGACAATAGGAAAATATTCCATGCTCTCATATAGGTAGGATTAATATTGCAGAAATATCTATATTATCACATTTCATATGAAGAATTAATGTAATACTTATCAAAATGTATTTTGCAGGTTTCAGAAAAAAACAATATGAGAATTTATCTCAAACCACAAATGGGCATAAATAGCCAAGAACAATGTTGGAGGTGTTATACCACCTGATTTTTAAAGTGAACTAGTGAGAGAGACAACATGCTGCTGAACAGAAAATAGAATAGATGGTGGGCCAACGGAATAGATTAGAACACCCATAAATAAAGCAACAAAGCTGTGCTCACTTAATTTTTTACAAAGGAGACAAAAACAACGTGGAAAAATATAGCATGCTTGACAAAACTAGATTTTGTACTGACCAAACTAGATTTCACCTACAGAAGAATGGAATTAGATTCTTGTCTTCACCTCGTACAAAAATCAATTCAAAATGGGTCAAAGGTTTTAATTTTAAAGTTCAAATGTGAAACTTTTAGGAGGAGAAACAAGGATATTGGAGTAGAAAATACCTTTTTAAGTAGAACACCAAGAGTCCAGGGACTAACCCCAAGTATGAACAGATGAGGCCACATGAAAATAAGTTTCTGTACAGCAAAGGGAACAATTAGAAGAATAAATAGATAGCTCCGCGGATTGGGGGAAATCTTTTCCAGTTACACTTCAGGAAAGTGGCAAATATCCAGAATTTACAGAGTTGCAGACTCCCATCCAAGTATTAACCAGGCCTGATCCTGCTTAGCTTCTGGGATCACAGGAGATCAGGTGCGCCCCTTTCAGTAGACTACGGGAAGGGGATAGTGAAGACAAGGAAGGGAGGGTGCAACTGGGAGGAGATGAGGGAGGCGACAACAATGGGGATATAAAATGAATAAATTGTTAAAACAACAACAAAACCTAAAGAATTGCAGATATGAAATACTAAACAAAGGAAATTACCAATCAACAAGTGGGCGAAAGAATTGAATAGACAGATTTTTTTTAAAGGAAACACAATGCCCAATAACTACTCTTAAATGTATTTAATATATCCTTAGCCCCGAGGAAATGCAATTTAAAACTACTCTGAGATAGTACCTCTCTCCAATCAAAAGAGCTATCAGAAAGTATGAGAGTAAGTGTTAGGGAGGATGTGGAGAAGGAAGTCTTAGTTATTGTTTGTGGGGTGCAAATTAAAACAGCCATTGTGGAAAACAGTTTGTTTTTTTTTCTCACAAAATAAAAAAAATAGAACTAGTGTGTGCCTCTGTTATTTCACTCTTAGGCATATATTCAGAGAATTCTGTCTCTGCTGTAGAAATGTGTGTGCCCTCATGTTTATTGCTACTGTGTTCACTGCAGTAAAAACATGGAATCAACCTAGCTGTCCATCAACAGATAATTGAATGTATACACACTCAAATTTATATGTACACACACACACACACTCTCTCTCTCTCTCTCTCTCTCACACACACACACACACACACACACACAGGAATAGTATTCAGCTCTAAAGAAGAATGAAATTAAAATCATTCAGGAAAACGGATGCACTTAGAATGATAATGTTAAACAAGATCACACAGTCTTGCTTAGGAAAAGGTCCTGTGCTGTCCCTCACGTGCAGAATCAGCCAATAATGAGGATGTTGATGTAAAAGATGCACACCTGGAGTTCCAGCACTTGCAGAGGCAGAGGCAGGTGGGTCTCTGTGAGGATGAGGGCATCCTGGTCTACCAAGGGAGTCCAGCACAGCCAAGGCTATGCAGAGAAACCCTGTTTTGAAAAAACAAACAAACAAACAAACTGCACAGCTGGGTGCAGCAGTGTGGCAGCACAGAGAAGGGTAAATGTTAGTGGTGAGGAGCAGGCCAGCACAGGTGGTGGGCATGAGCTATGGAGAATAGGAAACCAACTGTTTCCTCGTTCTTCTTGTGTCATGGTTTTTGTTTGTTTGTTTGTTTTTCATGGATAACTTCTAAAAGTATATTCAGTCCTGAAAGTATAAAATTTTATGGGATGGGTCACAGCTTCCCTTCTCAATGCTTATTCTGTGCAGAAAGTTCATTGATTTGTGTCGACTTTGGGTCTGGTGACTTTTGATGCGTGATATTTTCATTTATTTGCATTTTTAATAATAAAGTGTATTTAAGAAGGGAATGGAAGAGAGACAGATAGTCCCCCAGATAGACAAAGTTGCTTTGTAAAAAAAAAAAAAAAAAAAAAAAATTTTTTTTTGAACTTTTTACTTTTGAAGTAATTTAGGGAAAAAAAAACCCTCATCTTTGATGAGATCACAGTCTGGGCCACTTTTTCACTTCTGGGCCAGTTGTGTGGTTGTGGGGTCCAGAAGGTCAGAGAAGATCAGACAGGGTCATGCCTCGCGTTCCCACCTGCCCCCTTAGAAACTCCTCAGGAAGGCTGAAGGTCGGCCTCAGAATATTCCCATGTCTCTTCATTAGTGTGTGACTTCCCACGGAAGACCTCTGCTGGCTTCTAAATCTAACTCGGGCCCTGCGGTCCAGCTGGCATTTTCTGTCACAACATGTGGTCCTGCAAGCTCTTGGGAGCACGGGGTTCGGAGGCATCAGGACACTTCTGGAAACTCCGCTCAGGTACTTTTAGCTCCGGCAATAAGGCGGGCAACGCCCAGAAAAGCAGACTTCATCACGTGTTCGAAACTATTTGCTGAGAGCTGTTTTCAGAAGCTGTGACTCCTTGGGAAAGCAGACAGCAAGGCTGCATTAAACAGGGGGAATCAGGTGCTAAAATGTCGTGCTTTGGGCACAGGATTATTGATGGTTGCATGGAGTTTGTGGACAAAGCCTATACAGACAGACACACAGGCGTTCTTGTGCACTGGGCACAGACTGACCTGTTCTCATGTGGTGGACCTGGGGCTGAGGGACAGAGCTGGGAAGGGAAGCCAGACTTGAGTGGATGAGTCCCAGGGACCCTGGTGCTCCTGTGCAGAACAACCTGCCATTGCCCTCCTCAATTCCAGCAGCCACACCACGTTCCAGAGGTGACGAGAAGTGTGCAGGCAGTACACACTGCTTCTGAGGGCTGTCCACAGGGCCTTCCACCTTCTCCCCTTCTTTTGGTACCAGGGCTTATCCTAAGAAGGAAAGCTTTGGGTTTTGGATATTGTCATTTATTATTTGTTTAGTTATTACTTTTAGAAAGAAAAAGAAAGAAAACCTTCATTGAGGATTAAAAAAAAAAAAAAAACTAGGATACACTATTTTCTTACAACACCTGTGTTACACTTTGTATGCAATCATGTGATTGTGAATGTGCCAGCTGATAAGTTTAGATATGTACACAAACCCTTGATGTTATGGCAAGAGGAGAAAATATTCCATCACCTCCAGAACTTTGCTGCTACCTTTTATGCATGTGTGTGCATGTGTGTGAGTGTGAATGTGCTTGTGTGTGTGTGTGTGTGTGTGTGTGTGTGTGAGAGTATCTGTGTGTGGTGTGTGTATGTGAGTTTCTGTGTGTGGTGTGTGTGTGTGTGTTTGTGTGTATCTGTGTGTGGTGTGTGGGTTGAATGTGTGTGTCTGTGTGTGGTATATGCATGTGAGTATTTGTGTCTATGTCTGTGTGTGGTGTGTGTGCGTGTGTGTGTGTATGTTGTTTGTGTGTGAGTGTGTGTATGTGTATAGGTGTTTAGTGTATATGTGTGTGGGGTATGTGTGTGCATGTGTGTGCTCTGTATGTGATGTGCGTATGTGGTGTGTGTATGTGATGCGAGTGTGTGGTGTGTGTGTGTGTGTGTGTAGAATATTTATCACAAAGCCTGTCTTTTAACAACACACTGACATCTTTATTGCTAGAGGTGCCGTGCTCCACAGTCGACCTCAGCACTTAATCATTTTGTCTAGATAGAACATTGTACGTGTTGGATACGGACTGAGCTTGACTCATGGTGGGGTTACACTCCTGGAAGTTGAAAACACAATTTAAAAACACGTTCCATACACTTACCTGACTGACTGTGTTTTATCTGGAGTATAACTTAACTGGATTTTAAGGGATTGTTTTGCTCTGAAAATGCTTGGGTCCAGGAGAGCCCAGCATGGGAGGCAGGAGCTGACTTCTGCATGGAAAGCAGGTCATGTCACCCGTATCTCAGCATTGTCTGTGGTATCTAATGGAAGGTCCTTTCATGGCAGCGGTGGCCTAGGCTTCTTCTCCATTGCTGTTGGATAAGAACACTGAAATGTCATTATCTGTAAAGTTCTGCTAATTTTGTTGCATGGAGTTTACAAAGGAATTCTCTAAACAGTGCTTCAGCATCCCAAAGGTGTCACACATCATGATTAGGACCTTGTTGGTCCTTGGCACCAGCAGGCACAGGGCAGACTTTCAGATGGCCCTCGCTGGAGGAATGACTCGACAGTGTAAGCAAAGCACTCGCTCCCTTCGGGCCAAGCTATGAAGTATCTATGAAAATGTCGTCCAATGGCCAAGAGCATAACACACACGGAGACTGAAGAACAACTACACATTGCTATCAGATGAGCCCTCTCACCTGCATGTCTGCCTGTCCGTCTGCCTGACCATCTTCACTTCCCACTGTAGCCCCCACAGGAGACTTTCTAGACCATCCTCAGAGGCACCATAAACAAAAGGAAACACAACCAGAACCGCAAGTTCTGTGCTTCACTAAAAGCCAAACCCACACGCCCGTGACCCAGCCTTATGCCCAATCAGGAGGCTGACCTCTGCCAGCACAGATGCAAAAATCCAAAGGCCACAATAGCATGCTGAGAAGCAATGTCTCAGCACACCACAAGCCTCTTTGTCCTGCTAAACTTTCAGGCACCAAGCCAGTTCAAGAGCAACAGAACCGTAGTGTGTACTCGTGTACACACACAAAACTGCGTGCGACACAACCCCCAGTCCTGCGTTGTTGCCCACCATAGAGCTCTAGCATTTGTTGAATTCGCTATACTCTACACGTAAACCATATCTGTACAGATGTGTGCTCATCCATAAATTATACACTTGTATCTACAGTGTGTGGCGTATACACACCTACTAAAAAGATTATATATGGGTATATATACATATATATATTTCATACGAACTACACACCGACTGCTATCTATTGCTGTATCGCTACCCACTTCCAGACAATGTGTATTTCTATATTTTCCTAACCTGTGAGAGGGTGAGCCGCTAGGCCTCTTCCAGTGTAAATAATGCATTGGAGTAAAATATGGACTGTCAAACTCAGGCAACAATTAATTATACAGAGCATAAATCCTTCCTTCCAAATGACTAATGCCTAGTCCTTTGTGCATAAATGTTTCTCTGGGTTCTGTTTGAACTGCTAGCCTCATAACATCAGATGGCGCAGTCAGAATAATTTTCATTAGAAAAATAATTATAGGTTAAATATGGTTAATAAAACATTAACTATAAATTTGAATATTTTAAAAGCATGTCCACCTAAAAGCAGGTTCTAATGAATTTTGATGAAAATACCATGATTACTTAAGAAAAAAAATAAACAGACCTGGTTATTACACACAATTGTGAGACGGATGAATTACAGAAAACAATTTTAACTCAGAAGTAATTATTCTAGGCAATCAGCTTGGCAAAATTAATGATAATAAGAAGAAATTTGGAAATGAGTGCATCTTCACGGATGATGGATGATTTGGTCTCGTTCTGATCCAGGTTCATGAATTTGTAGTCATTAGTAAATCATAAATCCTTTGAGATGGAAAGTTCAGAGTCATGTTAGAAACACGCTTTTGGTGAAGGATTTAGCCTTGGTTTGGGGCTCCTGCTGGCTCTCAAGAATGCACTTGATGTGCAGGGCTCAAGTCCATCACCAAGGCTGACCCAGGGCAGTGCCGTTGTCTTTTCTCACCCAAGCCCTCTTCCTAACATTTACATTTGGGGCTTCAGTTTCCACTGTCCCTCTTCCCTCTCTTTCAGGAAACCTCAGCTCTGACCCTCAGTCCTGCTGTTGACTTCTTGGTTTGGAAACTTGGTTTTGGAGTCTCCATTTTGGCAGCTAGCTTACCAGAGGCACTAATCTTGGAGGCTTCCCAAAAGATGCTTTTAGCAGGCAGGTCCTTGAGGTGCTGCATGAGAGGGCACCCAGGTGTGACAGAGAAGTGCCCCCACATGTGGCAAAGACGGTGTCCTGCAGTACACTGGGGTGTGGGGAGTAGCCCAGAGGCCCATCCATGGAGCCAGATCCCCAGCTCAGCAATGAGTTCTCTGACTCCCATAACTGAAGGCTGTTAACTGACCTCTACAGAGGCCAACCCTATTATGAGAACAGCCTCAGGGGCACTGTGGTACCATCTATCATGGTAGCCCTAGCCAGAACATACCACTGGAGCTGCCACCATCAAGATGTCTTGATGCTGAATCTCTGACCTTTGACCCCTGGTCTCCTGCCCTGTCTACCCACCCCCACACCCAAACCCCCCACAGACCAAACACGGGTTCTCAGGCTAGAAGATCCCAGTAGAGAGCAGTTGCAAATATTTGAAGGGCATTTCTACATTTCACAGGTGTAAAAGACAACTTGAAAGATGAATAAACTTTCTGGCAAAATACATTTGGGGTTTTAATCTCTTTGTCTACAAACTTGAAAAGTCTGATCGTAACATCACCAAATCTGAACACAGCATTTCTTACTCACCTGTGAGTGCCACAGAATAAGGGCATGGATAATTGCCAATGCACACAGCAGAGGGCTCCCACCAGATAAGAATGTCACTGTCTGCTTCTGACCAGAAGATGCCACCTCGGGAGGAAGCAGCAGGCTGTCAGGAGGGCCTGCAGACGTAAGGTCTGTGCTGCACACGGTGCCTCTCATCCCACACAGTGCCAGAATTACCTGCCCAAGAACGCTGAACTCAGGACCAGCAAAGCCTGGTCAGACAACTTTAACCAGATTGCTTTAGGAATGCCTGTTTTCAATGGATATGCCTTACTTGATTCCCTCAGAAAGAGAGAAACTTAAAGCCAGGTGACTAAAGCTCTTTGTTTGGCAAGATCAGCCTAAGGAAAGCTGTAGGTGACCCTGAACAGGCCAAGGAACCTTAGGGTGCAGTTAGGATACAGATACAGATGTAGCTCTGTGTTCATCCTTCCCATGATTTCCAAAAATAACAGTGAAAACCTGGAAGTGGAGAGGACCTCTTGGCAAGAGCCATGAGCACAGACCTTTCATCTCCTAGCATCACATTTCACCACCTGCTGAAACCCCAGCAAGCCCAGGGTCCCAGTGGAAGCAAGTGGGAATAGTCTGAGAAGCCTGGTTTTCGGAAGGAAGACTGCATCCAAGTGGGAAAGCTACTTAAGCTGCTGTGCAGCTGAGGTGTAGATGGGTACGGGGAGGCATGAGTGAGAAGCGAAGGCGTGCGTGTGGGAAGGTAAAGGTAGAGATGAACAGGTGAGGATGTGTGTGGTCAGGTGAGGGTGTGGGTGAACAGGTGACAGTGTGGATGGGCAGGTGTGGATGTTGGTTGGCAAGTGAAGGTGTAGTGGGCATGTGAAGTTGTTTAATGGGCCAGTTGGGGTGTGGGCTGTTGAGTGAGGATTTGTAAGAGTAGGCAAAAGTGTGAGAAACACATTCTCATGGTTGTGTTCTGTATCATGGTTCTCAACCAGTGGCTCTTGGCCCTTTGGGGAGTTGTGTACCATGTATCCTGCATATCAGACATTTACATTATAATTCATAACGCTAGCAAATTATGGTTACAAAGTAGCAATAAAATAAGTTTGTGGTTAGGGGTCACCGCAACATGAGGCAGTTAATCATAGGGTCATGCGTTAGGAAGTTCGGGAAGAACTGGTCTATATACTTTTAAATAAGAGTTAGAGGTGAGAATTCACTTAAGGTTGTGCAGCAATTACACCAATTCACCAACCGGTCCTTACCTGTACTTCTTCAAATGGTCACACAGTCCAGGAGACAGAGTTAGCATAACTTTACAGTGCTGTGCTGGCATGTGGGCTGCTGGCTCATGCCCATATTTCAGTCACCCTGGCAAGGGATGGCAAGAAGGAAACACGTTCAGAAGTTCCTAGGGGCACAGACAGGATACAAAGCTTCATCTTAGTGGTCTTAATAGCACAGTGTGCATCATAGTTTGCATTTCTGTGTTTTCTTTTTTTGTGTTTGTGTGTCTGTGAGGGTGAGTATGAGATAGTAGTTGCTGAAGACATTTAGAGGACCATGGGAGTATCCACAGTTTAGTTGCCAAAATTTTTGGTGATTTCATTGTCAGTGAATCAGAAGCATATGACTTAAATTACCATAAAAATCGTGTTTAGAATTTAATGAAAACTGTCTTTGGCAGTTTGTTTGGTGTCATCAGGGAGGAGGCTGGATGCAGACCTAGGAGAGACAGGCACGCAGCCTCCAAATGCTGGCAGCAGGAGGCAGAGCTCAGCTGCAGTGTCCTGACCGTCAGGGTCAATCCTGTTTGCCCCATGCTTCCAGCCTCCTGCCCAGTGACTGAGTCTTATTGAGGCTGTGGTCCCACTGACCATGGTCAAGGATTTCTGCTCTGCTGCCCCCTTCTGGGAGCCTCAAGTTCCAAATATTTGTTCCTGGAGCCCAGGAGAGTGCTGTTTAGTGACTACCAGTGACTGCCTACCCTCACTCCTGGTCTTCTAATAAGAGCACACTGGTGGCTCCTTCTGGGTTTCCGTATTTCCTTATTTTTCTGGAAGTTCTTCAGAGCAGCTGTGTATTCTACAATTCCATATTGCTCTCAAAGGCCCGTATGCTCCACACGAGCTCACAAAGTCCATGCCCTATTGTACTTTATTTCTCATGAAGATACAAGGAAGGGGAAATTCCACTGGCCAGCTGCTGTACTGTCTCAGTGCAAATCATAATCATAGTGGTTGCTGTATAAGCAAGGACCAAAGGACCTCACGCCATAAAAAAAAAAAAAAGAATGAGGCCCAAACGTGCCATCCACACATTCCCACAGATACAGCTGTAGCACCTGAGAGCAGTTTGGGGCTCACGGGTGTTGTCTTTCTCTCCCATCTGCTACTCTAAGCCGTCCCCTCCCCTAGCATAAGTCCTCTCATTCTGAGACCTTGTGGGACTGCATGGAGCACGGGGACCCTACGTTGCCCAACTCTTCTTAGTTGTCCGAATAAGTTAAACCTGGCTACCATGCCCCACCATCCTATCCTGCTGAGTGGGCTCATGGGCAGCCACCATTGCCACTATGGTGGCTCGCTGCATTAAGTTAACCCTCCCTCTCTTTATCTATGACATTATGTGCTGTACCTGCTCCAGCCTAGGCAGGCGGTGCCCCAAGCGGGATGGATATTGCTCTTGCTCCAACACAGAGGCAAAAGTGGGAACACGGGACTCCTCTCATGAGCAAGCCACACTCCACACCTGCTACACAAACACTCAGATCTCAAAGAAAGCCGTCTCTATTTGTTGCCCCGTGACATCAAAAGAAGATCCAACTGGGTTAGCTCATTCCAGCTCCAGTGACAAACACCAAAATTGGTTGCTGGCTGCAGAAGACTCACTGAAAGCATAGCTATGGCAGAGTCATCGAGACACCCTGGTCAGCAGATTAAACAAGGAAAATTCCTCAGGAGCCAGCTCTCTCACTGACAGCGTATACCATTTGTAGCTCTGGGAGTGTCAGCAAGAGAGATTGGCATTGTCAACAGCTGCCCATGGCCACCAAGGAGTGGGATAATATATGGTTCCTATGCAATGAGGGCCCTAGTTGGAGAAGAGGATCTCAAGTTTGCCCACCATCTGCTCCACCTGTGACATCTTGATTGTCACAGTGGAAGGAGTGACTTTGCAATAATCAAGAACAGGTTTTTGCTCATAAACTCTGCCAGGCAATGCACAGTCCATCTATGTATACATGTATCACAGTGATGGGGATACATGGAAGCCATGGTAAGTCACCAAAACAAACACTTCTCTCTTACTATGAAACATTTGTTTCATTATTTAGGTAAGGGTGTATCAGTTACTGTTGCAACACTATAAAGAAATACTGCCATCAGCTTATGGGACTAAACGTTTATTTTGACTCATGGAATCAGAAGGTTGCAGTCCATTTTGACAAGAAGGAGTAGAGAGGGGACAGCTTAGCCTCCAATGGCAGGATTTTCTTAGGGTGGCCGTTCACATGATGGAAGGAAGGCCAGGAGAGCAGAACCCACCACATGGCAAGAACAACCTCCCAAACTGTGCTACTGCAGTGCTCAGGAGCAGCTGCGTTATTAAATATCACACCACACACACTGTTTAGCAAGTGCAATGAAGTTCTTTGGTCAAGCAACGTGTCAAGCTCCAGGGCTGGCTGTGGGAGAGTGTGGGAGTGAGCTGAAGTGTGGCACTCAGGAGGTGAGGCTAGGACTCCAGCATTCTCTATTGCACTGAATCTTTGCTCAGTTGTCTGTGGCCTCCAAGGGACTGTGAAGATGACCTAGCCAGGCTACAGTTCATACAGGCATACAGTTCTGCGCGATCAGAGGGAAGGGAGGGACTACTCTGCCTGAGTGGAACCTCTGAGGTTAGGCACCCTCAGCCTCTCAAGTCTGCAGCCCGAAGGTAGCTCCCTTTATAAGGAAGCTCCAGAAGAAAGTCCACCTAGAAGTCACATCAGGCTATTTTTTTTTTCCTGAAGGATGCTGAAGCCTCTGCAGACACACATTCATATTTAACATGTTTCTGGATAGCATAAAATACAACATGTTTTATAATTAGTTGCAAATCAAAACTTACATTTCTTTCCCTTTAACTCACTAAATAGAAACACACTTTCCTCCCTGCTGGGAAGCCACTTCCTTGGTAGAAGCCACCTCCTACCATCAAGTGCACCCATTCCCCCTCTTCAAAATTCAGGGAACTCTCTCTACAGAACAGTGACATCTCCTGTGGGTCTCTTAGCACATTTGTGTGCCCTGAAGTTTTAATGAAATTATCTCACTTTCCTCTGGCCAGAGCATAAGCCCTTCCGGAAGGGCAGGTGTCTAAATGGCCAGTTCTCAGTGTTCTCCATAGATTAGCACTAAAAACTCAAAACGTAATTTCACTGAATCCAACAAATACTCCTGAAGCACCTGCCCTGTGCCAAGGTGGACAAGATGTCTCTGCATCATCACAAGAGGTAAGCAGGTGGCGTTTAGCATCAGTGTGCGCAGACAGAGCTAAAAAGGGCCAACCTAGGATGAAGTAATGATACCCCACCCCAAATACACACAAGCATACCTCAGGACTCCCTGAGCTACAAATCACATTTTTTTTTCTGTAAGGAAAGCTGTGCCCCTTCCTGCTTGTAACACCCATACCCTGTCCAACACCCCAACACTCTTCCTTCCTTGCAGTTAGTGAATGAAGGATGAGAGGACACTGGGAAGAGGATACTAGTGAACCCAAGACAGAATCCAGCAGCTAGACAACCTGATCGTTTGATGCTAAGTAGATGGTGGCATTGTTTTCCCAGGGTGCCTCCTTTCAGTTTTGCAAGAGAGGCCCCCTGAGGCTGAGCTTTTTAAAAAGCGTGAGGGGGAAACAAAAAACAATGGAAGTTGCCTTCCTTTATAAATGGCCATATTATTCTTAGGATGAGCCCCTCTCCTGGAGCTCTGAAAAATACTGATTTGACACAATTTAATGAGGCAAGATCAATGGGTCTTGAAGTTACCAAGAGCTGGGCAGATGTTCCTGGTGGCCTTCCTTGTGAGCCCAGAGTCCAGGTGGGACAATCTACTGCTTGGGGCTTGACTGAGAATTTTCTTTAACAATAAACTGAGAATGAAGAAAAACCCTGAGGTAAAAAAAATGAAAATATTGCTGAACAAAGAGAATCATAGTTTTAAAGAAAGGGAGACAGCTTGCTGAAGTGTGTTCTGGATCAATCTGCTTCTTTCCAGAGGGAAGGATGGCCTGTAAGATGTCATCTCCCACACTCCCACCCCCCACCTCCAGTGGAGCTGACCCTCAAATCACTAGTGATTCTGAAAGGGAAGGTAATTGCAAAATGGACATGTCAAGCAGAGCGTGCTTCCCACCCACTCACTTAAACGACTAAACGTGGGACACTTTTGAATGGCCAGGCCTCACAGTGAAGGTCCTTATGGCCAGGGCACGTCAGCGGCTTCCTAATGGAGTCTTACAGTGAGCAACAACAGAGAGACAGCAAGCCATTACTGTCAGTTCCTCCAGAGGGATGCGGGAGCTCAGAGTACTGCGGGCGGGTGAAGCTGTTTATCCCCAGGCTGGCCATCCACCAAGAGGCCATCTATTGTGGCAGGTGCTCCCCGGACCTCCCACCTGGAATATAATGATGGAATGCACCCTTCCCCTATGATCCAGGATGCGCATGTGATCTGACCTCCAATCTGTGCATTCGACAGCACCTCACATCCCAAACCTTCTCATTCTATCAGCCATTGACTGGTGCCTTTAGAAGTTATGGTTTGCCTGTGGAGTACCGCTTCATCAGGTACACACAGCTCTATGCTTGTAGGCCTCTGCACGCACACTTTACACGCCAACCCTAAACATAGATCTCTGCACAGACATTTGCACACAGCCCAACACATGCCTCCCTGCCTCTACGTATTTTCACATACAACCCTATACATGTAACATACATGCCTGGACACAAGGCCCTGAAAATGTAGCCCAGGACATACTCCTGCACACACTCTTCTGCATATAAACCTTGCCATACATCCCTTGCCACACACAATCTCACTGACTCTGCTCTTCCTTGCTTCTCTTGGAGGCCCAACTCCTGCACACTGTGGCAGATAAGGACAGTCTCACCTGCCATCCTCTCAGGAAGCAGTCAGGGTAACATGGCATCAGCCACATGTACTCTTGGAGGTCAACAATGTCCACACAGTGCCAGCATCACCACGAGGAAACAGTGCACCATTCACAGCCCCTTGACAGTGAAAACTGGCACTGGAAGACACACACAACAGCGGGTCTGAGAGTCAAACCTCAAAGGCCCAGCTGAGGTGTCTCTTGCTGAAGCGTGTCAACGTAGTCTAGTCTAGTATCTTCTGACAGCATGTCTACCAAATGCCATTTTAGTGATGCGTTGGGAGATGAACCCAAGATTGCCCAGGAGTTAAGCATTTAGAATGGGCGTTCCCACATGATACCATTCACTCAAGTGCCTAGGATCGTGGCACCAGGTACAGCTGGTGAAATCACCTCCAGGGCTGCTCTGACACCCACTGTCAGATGGCCAGGGGCTTCTCTATACAAGCTTTAACAGAACTCAGGAACTAACTCAGAAGCAGACCCAGATGCCCTAAAGCATCCTGCAGTGTCTCTTGCCCGATTTTCCTGGTCCCCAGCTTCTAAGGCCCCTCGGCCCTACACAGAACTCTCTCAAGGGTCTTGCCCCAGTAACAGCGGCTATCTGAAAAGCAGTTCCTATGAAGGCAAAAAAGCAAAAGTCTCTCTCTCTTTTTCAATCTTTCCAACCAGGAACAAACCTGTCGCCCATGGGGCGTGAGAAATCTTTATGGTGACTTTGATTTTTTCACACTCCTGGCTATATCTTCCTGTAGTTCCTCCCCAGAGCAAGGCCAAGGTGTGAAAAGCTGTTCACTCAAAAGTGAGCCAGCCTGCTTAATGTGTCAGACAGGCTTCTATGCGGCTGCCGGCAATGGGGAGGGCTCACCTGGTTAGTGTCCCAACAGTGGCTGATCCATGAAGCAGACAATGCTATACCAAGCTTGGAATAAGGCAGCCCACCATTTGAAGCGATTCTGCTGAAAGAATCGGGGAAGGCTGGTGCTGGCCTGGACTCAGGGTCCAAGGCCCTTATAGTGGGTGATGAGGATCAGCTTCTCAGAGCAGGGTGCTCTTAGCACACAGTCAGTTGTGCTAGGTAGTTCCCTTAATGTACACGCCATTGTGCGTCAGGAAAGGTCAATGCCAGGGACTAAAGCCTTCAGTGTCTCCTGTCTCAACATCCTGTGTACACAGGCTCACACATGTAATCCACCTGATGTTTGCCCAGATGTGGGCCCTGGAGGGTAAGAGTCAGTACTGGTGGTTTCTGCAGGGTGTGGCTCTGAAGGAAGACTTCAACTCTGAATTGTAGATAACGTTTCCAAGGATTATCTCCTTGGAGACCCCAGCCATCTTCTTTTAAAACAGCAATGTGCAAAGCCCAAGGGCTCCGTGAGTAAAACCCAGCCTTTTATCTGCAAATCTAATCTCTACATAAAGTTTACAAGGTGGCTCTCAGGGCTGCTCCTTAGGCACAGCATTGCCAGTGGACTTGTGACAGTAGAGTCTGTGTGCAAAGACTTAATTTTCACTTGACCTCATATTCACCGTGGCAAAAGTTACATGCCAGTGGGTCCCTGAATGTAACTTTACTGTTCCCTGCCCGTGGCTATCATGGAAAATCGCTACAAGCCTTGAAACTCAAAA
The DNA here is from genome assembly GCF_907164565.1 of Psammomys obesus. Classification (NCBI taxonomy): domain Eukaryota; kingdom Metazoa; phylum Chordata; class Mammalia; order Rodentia; family Muridae; genus Psammomys; species Psammomys obesus. The sequence continues at coordinate 3,855,805 of NW_026596440.1, read as the reverse complement.
TTACCAGCTATATTCTTTCATGGTTACGGGAGCCAGACTCATAGTCCCCACAGGACTATACCTCCACAGGGACCTTCTCTGTCTCCATTGATTCTGGAACCTACAACTGCTCTGGGACTTATGCTGGTCTCACTCTAGCCTCTGCTGCTATCTTTCCACAGCTTCAACCCTGTGGGTCTGTTACATGTCTACCTTCCAGTCAGGTTGGAGGCCATTTAGGGCATCTCCTACCCTTTCCACAATATGCCAATGCCCAGATGCTAGCTCTATTTTAGCATGTGATATAAAGATATGAAGCCATTCATGCAGGGTTCCCTCAGTTCAAGTTCTTTACATGTCTCTTGGAAGATGCTTTCTCTCAACTGAATCCCGAGGATCCTGTTAGCACCTCTCTGGGGTCACATTTCAGCTACTGTGTTTTCTGCACACATAAGGACCAACCGCAGTGTACATGTATGTCCAGGACATCCTCAGCATTATCCCTTTTTTGTCCCCTCTAAAGGATAGCACCATCTTTGGTGAGCAGGGTTGAGGGAAGTGAGGCAAGCACAAGCATATTGGGAATGCTAGGGGAAAACAGCCTCCACTGTGGTTTTCCCTGTTTTCAATTACTTATAAATTATACAACAAAGTTGTTTGGGCTTAGCAAATGAATGCCTGACTCTGAATTACAGAGGGTGTCTGAAACTACCAGAGCAAGAAGATCTGAGATGGGACAGGGGCTTAAGGCTCCCATGTATGGAGAATGAACACAACTGGCTGTTCTTGGGTAGCTACTGCTAAACCGTGAATCAGGTTCTCCAGCCTCTTGCAGCAACTCGTACAAATGGGATGCTGCATGCCAGGTCTGTCCCTGGTTATCGGTGCGACTGCGACGATCCAGGACCACTGAGGACAGATACAGGGTGTACCCCGCAATACTTTTTAAGAGCAACTCAGTATATTCTGGGAAACCAGAACTAGAAGAGAATGACAAACAGGGAAGCCCAGAAGCCCCTGGGAGCAAGAAAAAACAGGCTAGGAGAACTACCTGTAATTAGGGCTTGGAGTTGGCAGGAAGATCCTGCCAGGCAATTAATTAATATCTAGAGTCTGAACAGTGTCTTTCCATAGTACATGAAAAGACCCACAGGGATGGAGAGAGATAAGAAATGACACCCAGCAGGCCTGGAGGGTAAGAGAAGGTTAGCCACCAAACGAGTGGCTTCACTGACTTATTTTTTCTCTCATCTTAACACAAGCTCTGGAGCAGCACTGAGGTGAAAATGAGGATGTGAAGTCCATTTGTGCCTACCTTGCTGCTTCAGCACATGGACCTGTTAGTCACATGGAGGCAGGAGGAACTCCACTGGCAAAACAGGATGGCAGGATTAGGAATATGTAATTAAGCCTTGGGATCTGGAGAATGGGCCCCACACTGGGCCTGAATGGAAAAGCCGGAGAACCTGGAATTCTGACTTAATACTATGAGTGATGTTTGGCTACATTAGGAGTCCGTGAAGACAGGCTCTCTCCTTTCGTGTTTTACATAAATATTTCACTTTTGACATTTAAATCTCCACAATCTATAAATATCTTGGAATCCAAGAGGGTCTTCATAAAGGCATGAATGATTTGAATAATGTTCTTGATAGATGTCCACCCCTCCAAAAAGCTATGTTGCCATGCAAGAAAATATATTGGCCCTGTCAAGGTCACCGCTGCTGCTCTGTAGGACTTCCGTGACTCCATCATGCTTTGGTGTCCAACACCATTGGGCGCCTATGTGTCAGTCTCTAAAGAGGATGAGATCTCCCCGGCAAGTTCTGTGCATATGCTTCTGGGACAATGTTGCATCAGGGAGGGTGCTATGTCCCAAGAGTCCAGCTGATAAGTGAGTTGGAGAGCTCACTCACTGTCTGGTGGTGAGTGCATCGGGCTTCAGTGTATTCTTGTAGGTTTGAGATAAACTACCATTCAGTAGCTTAGCTGCTTGACATTTGCTGTGTAGCCTAAGCTAAAACCTCCTCTGGCCTCAGTCTCTAGAATGCTAGGATTACAGGTGTGCACCAGTCCACCTTCCTCACTCCCAAATGATGCTTTTCATGAGTGAACAGTATATCCTATGGGCCACAATGGATGTGTGAGGTTCCCCCCTCTGAGTCTGTACTCAGGGGTGGCTTCAGCCCTCATGGCTCTTTGCCTTCCTGCTTCCCTTAAAGGAAATGCTACTGGTAGACATTCTTCCTGGGTGATGTTTAATTTGCTGAAAAATTGAAATCTGTAAGTCAGTCACAATAGGATTAGGGCTATTAGGATCCAGCAATTGCACCTTTCAAGTGCATACAGATCACTCCCTGACATCCACTTCAAGGGCCATGTCAGCCTCTTGTCAAGGTTGAATCTCAGCCAAAGCAGTGCTGCTGCCGGCTAGATTTGGGTTTTAAATAAAATGAGTTTCCACAGAGAGAAAGGCTTTCACTAGTGCATGAAAGCCCCTTCTCTGCTCGATGCCTCCATAAGCCATGCAGAAGAGGCAGGCAACTCCAAAAAGGTTGATTTCTTCCAAAGTCTACAATTTCTCTGACAAGAACTCTGGGGCTCAGACCCATCCCTAATTTCCCCACCTTCCCTGCCCACAAATGTATAGATTTGTTAGTACAACACACTACTTTTCCAACTGCTGTGAGAAAACTCCTGACAGAAGCAACTTAGGAAAAGAAGGGGCCACTTTGGCTTAGTTTATGGGTACAGCCCATCATAGAGGAAAGTAATGGCAGCAGAAGCAGGAGGCAGCTGGTGACATCTCATCTACAACCAGCAAGCAGAGAGGGAGGAATGCTGATAGATGAAGCTTGCTTGCTTGTTTCTTCTTCCCTCCTCCTCTACTCCTCTTCCTTTCTCTGGCTTCAGGCCAGAGAATGGTGCCATCACATTTAGTGTGATTCTTCCCACCTCAGTCCATTCTAGAAACGCCCTCCTAGACATGTCCAGAGGTTTGTCTCCTAGGTGACTCTCAATCATGTGGAGATGTGGACATTCACCATCACAGATTGGTTCACAAATGGTCTGCTCACATTCCAAGGAGTGCGCAGGTACACTTATAGTATAAAGGGCCATAGGCGCTTTTTGAAAATGTGAGTAAGATATGGCCTGTGGAGGTTTGAATAAGTATGGCCCCCATAGACTCATGTGTTTGAATGCTTGGCCCATAGGGAGTGGCACTCTTAGGGGGTGTGGCTTGTTGGAGTAAGTGTGTCACTGTGGGGGCAGGCTTTGAGGCCTCCTATGCTCAAGCTATGCCCAGTGTAGAACTCTCAGATCCTTCTCCAGCACTATGTCTTCACATATGCCACTATGTCTCTCACCATGACGATAATGGACTAAAGCTCTGAATCTGTGAGCCAACTCCTGATTAAATGTTTTCCTTTATAAGAGTTGCCTTGACCATGGTGGCTCTTCACAGCAATGGAACCCTAAATACAAGATCTCAGAAGCTCATTCTCGGTTGTGTCTTAATCTGGAATGCATAATAGCAATCTCCATTTGAAGATGGGGAAGCACAGTGATGTGTTTGACACTGGAGCTTTCCCCCAAAGCCTACTTCACCCTTTAATTGTGGTAAGACCTTTAACAGGTGGGCACAGTGGGGATGTGTAGGCATTTAGTAGTATGGCAGCCAGTTGGTTCTTATGTGTGGTTTTGATAGGGCCACCAGGTACCCAGAAATGGGATTAAATATTCCATGTGTGACCCTGAAAATGTTTCTAAGTGAGATTAATGTTTGAAGAAGCAGACCAGTAAAGCAAAGGCTTCTCCCCATGGGAGGGGTGGCCTCACCATTATTGACATTGGGAATCTCTTAAAGGCTGGACGTGTGTGATCCATTCTCCAGTTCTGACCCTCTTTGAATTGAGACATGTTCTTCTACTGTAGCCTTGAACTGGGACTAGAACTTACATCATGGACTCTCTTCCAGTTTTCCAACTACAGGACTCCCAGCTTCCAAGGTCAGGTGAGATGGATGGTCTTTCTAAGATTCTTTAGGTGGGTACATCATCTTGAGCTCCTGCTTGTGTGTGCAGGTAAGACTTCCCTGAGAGGAGAAGCACTGACTGAGCCACCATCTCTCTGTAATTATATAGATATTTATTTGTCCTGCTCCCCAAGGAGGAGACCATGCATGACAGCCAGCTTTCTGTCACTGTGAAGTCACCAGACAGAAGTAAACTTAGGGAAAAAAGCAAGGCTTACTTTGGCTCACAGGCTTGGAGACCTGTGTCTGACATTGAGGCCCTGGTGTTTGGGACCCATACATGCTCAAGAACAAAGTGCTCATCTCATAGCCAAAAGATGAACAAGGAAGAGAACAAGGTTCCATAATCTACTTCACTTCACATCTGTAATGACTCAAGTGACTCCCCAAGGTTATACCCGCCACCCCCCCACCAATCCTACCACATTTACGGTGAGTCTTCCCACCACAGTCCAGTCTAGAAACTTCTCCTCTTTGGAGAACACTTTAGATCAAGCAACAGCTTCAAGCAGTCCTGCCTTTGAGATGGAGATGCTTCTTTGTATGAAAGTTCAAGCCTAACAAGGAACAACTTAAAAGAGCTCCTGGCTGCTAATCATCATCCGTACATCCGTGATGTTCAGATGACTACAACAAAGATAAAAACTCCGCTGTGCTCCCATTCCTGAGGCTAGGGCACCATCCAAACATTAAACTTAACATGCACATTCCTTAGGATTCCGTAGCCTTGCAAGTTATCTCTTCAAGTTATCTTCAAAGTTATCAACCTTTGACATTAATCAAATCACCCCCTTATGAAGAAGAGACATTTTTTTTTCCTATGATACTATGTCCTTGAAATGGAAAATGCTGGAATCCCAAATATCTCCATTCTTGTTTGATAGTGCCCACATCTTCCAATCTGGACCAGGTTATTAGTGTGTAATTTCAGATAATTGGATGAAACAAGGGTTTATCAGCTTTTCATTTCTGAAAAAACAAAACTGGGTGAGGCTGCCTTTCTGCAGTGATCCAGGCTCCCCAGAGCTTTTCATCATGCAGACTCCAGAGAAGCCCCATATGAGGAGCTCCTGGGAGGTTCGGACACCTCAGTGTCTTTAGCACCAAAGCAGCTGTATTAGTGTCATGCTAGTGGTGAATTCTTAATTGTATAATTGCAATATGGAGTGGACAAGTGATAAGGAAAATTGGGATTTTTGCATTCTTCAAAGAACCCAAATATGTAAACAGCCCATCATGTAGGAGGAAGTGTGTGTGTGCATCTTATTGAAAGGGGAAAATAATTTAGAGGGATCGGAGAATAGCACTGAGGAAAGCTGATATTCTTCTGCTATAACGGATAGCCCCAAGTTGTAGAGGCCATTATTTCATGCATTTTCAGAGCAAATGAACTTGACAGATGGCCGTGTCACCCAAACCCCCACCTACCAACTTGATTATGCAGAAAACAATACAATAGAAAAGAAATCATTACTGAAGGAACCTGGTTAGTCCACAGAGGGCTGGGGAATGCAGAAGAACAAAATTACAGTGGTGGAATTGAACAGCAAGAATGCATTTAACACAAAGTGGGTTACTGCAAGGCAATCAGTCATGGCTAAAGCTATTGTCTGGGCTTGCTTGCATGCTATATGAAGTAATCCGTCATCTCCCACAGAATTTATGCTTAGTTTATGGGAGAGAACTACAAAGGTTTCACCAGGACATGTTTGGATAGCCTTAAGTGGCTCAAGTGTGGACCCCAGAAGTGGAACAGTGAACCCTTTAGTATGTTCTGGTGTCTCCAGTGTTTGGGATGTGATAAACTTATCACAAGATGTTCCCATCTGACATTTGTGTGACAAGGATGCTTGGGAGTACAGGAAGCAGTTTCTGTGGACCTTGGCCGATTTCAGCCTCTGTGTAGTCAACACACACTCTGAAGGAGAAAATGAGGTCAGGGTCAGGGCTTCCCAAAGGTTAAAAGAAGCTGCTGTAAACTTGTCTTCAGCAGTATACATTACAAAGAACAGTTGACTCTAAATATATAAGAATTGACGCTGGGTAGCAATTGCAGGCAAATGGCTCAGTGGTGTTACGCTATACCAAGGGTGATATACCCTAGTATCTAAGATATTCCAGAACACCTCTCTGGGGAGCTATTGGCAGTTATGACTACCAAGGGAGGAAGACTCTTTTCTTTAGGGACATAGCCACTGCTAGGACTACATCCCAGTTGAGAACCAACATTGACTTTTTAAGAGTTCCACTTTCTTCCGGAAGTCTGGTGGGGTTTGGCCGCATTTGTTCTTTTCAGAATGGTTTCTCTCCCACCTCAAATACCCTCTTACCTATTGCTGTCCCTTAGAGGATGCCAGCCACATTGACATAGCTGTCCATAGCTATGGAAGACAAAAGGCCACCTATGCACCATGTACTTCTACTGTCCCAGAACCCTTTCTATTGGAGCTGGAGTCAAGGGGGGCTGACTCAGGTCTCCTGGGAGAGCCTATACTTTCATTGCAAGAGGCAGGGTTGGACTCACTGCTTTGCATACCTGTCATTGATCCTGCTTATATTCTATATAATCATGTATATATATATGAATATATATATATATACCCACATTTATATGTTGATATATGCATAGCAACACTTCTCTGTGTACAACATCTCCTCATAACTGCACATTGTACTTACAGACTCTCAGGTGTTCAATATAATGTTAATAATATGTTAAGTTAGTATATTATTTAATGTAAGCATATGTAATATTAATATTAATAAATAATATGCTGCATCTAGAATCTAATATGTTAATATTTAATATAGATAACAATTTGGTATATTCAATTAAGTATCAATTAGTAATATCATTGGATTTTTGAGACAGTCTCACATAGCTCAGGCTGGATTAGAACTTACTGTGTAGCTAAGGATGGGCTTGAACTCCTGATCTTCCTGCCTCTACTTTCCAAATCCTGGAATTACAGGTTTCCTGTTATGTTCATCTCCTAGGAATTATTTTACAATTTTGAGGACATTGAAAGGGTTTTTCTAGAGCATTTTCTATCATCTGTTTTTCGTGCCTCTTCTTTCAGAGGTGATCAGTGGTTGTGATTCCCTCCTATACTCACGGGATGAGAGGTGAGTCCTTGATCTTGTGATGACAGCCATTAGTACCTATGTCACACCAAAGAAAACAAAATTTGCTTTAGATTTGTCTGTCACTGACATATCCCTGTTTTGAAATGCTAGCCATCCAAGCATCTGTAAGATGTGTTTCCAGATCCAAAGCTGAGTGCAGAGTAGAGACTGTTCACCCTGAGCGGCTATCAGGATGCTGCATTTGCTACTCACTCTAAACTGTGTGTGTGTGTGTGTGTGTGTGCTTTTGCCTAGAGGAAAATGCTGCCTCCTGGAGGGCAACTAAATGATTGGACCTGTGAACCCAACTCTAAGGCTTTCTGACTCCAGACAGATCTCCATCTCATACTCTGGTAGGTGATGGGTTCACATGTCATTCAAGACACAACCACGTGCCTCTGAGACCACTAGGGACAGCTTCCCCATGCAGACCATCACTGGAACATGAGCTCTCTTGACCAAATAGGAAGGGACTCAACCATACATGGAGAGGCCATCTGAGTGGTCTTGAGCTATTGAGAATACCTCAGATCTTCCCCTGGTCTGAAACTTCAATCCCCCTGTTTCAGCCTCCAGAATTCTGAAATTACAGTCCTGAGCCACCACCACACCTGGCTAACAAGGAGTTTTTCAGTGGTTCACAGAATCAACAGATTTTACCTGCATACATGACAGGTGCCTGGTTGCTGAAGGACTATGGGAAACATAGCCCCATGTTTACTGTCTACTGCATGCCACACGTTTACCCCAAAACTCATCCTGACAGTCCATGGCTCCTCTAACGAAATCCACATCCGCCACAGCTCATCTAGCCCAGCCTCACCCTGCTTGCTTTCGGTCTACCAACGACATAATTTGGATCTTTAGTGTTTCCCAGGACCACACATAATAGAAATGTGGAGTCAGAAGATGGCAAAATGTTTAGGAAGTTGGGCTCAGTGGAGGGAAAAAAAATCACTGGGGACTTTCTTTGAGGGCATAGTGAGAACACTTATTCCTTTTCACTCCCAGTGTTATATTCTGGCACAAGCCCAAAGCAACAGGACCAATAGATGATGGGATTAACACTCCAAGCCTATGGGCCAAAATAAACCCCTTTTCCTTTTAAGTTGATTATCCCAGGCACTTGTTACAATAAATAAAAGCTGACCAGTTGCTTGCCTGTGACTGCATCTCTGGACAGTGCTTTCTTAGCTAAGTTTTCTACACATGGTTCCTGAATTTTCTCTTCCCCAAGGCACAAAACTAACTTGCTCTCATAATTAGTCATACCTTTAATTGTGAACACAGAGAACCAAGGACTGTTAGCTTTGCCTTTTCTAGCTTTATTATGGACATCTCAGGGTTAGACATGAGCAGAAGGCTGACACACTCCAAGTACACATTAAACAGCACAGCATCTCCTAAAGCTTAGTGAATTTCAAGTCTACATTTTGACAATGGAGGCCCTTGACCATGGAGAACTCTGAGTTACAGATTACAGTCACTGGTACACTTCCAGAGGACTATATACTCCCCAGCATTTCCACCAAATATTTTGGTATGTGAATGCCTTTCTCTTGAGATCATGCCAAGTGCATATAAAATTCAAAACATAAATAAATAAGCCTGTGTTGAAGGATAATGACTGCTCTTCCAGATCCAGAGCATAATGCCAATGATTAGTTATGTCACAAATGCCTGTGAAATAAAGGACTTTTACCTGCTGACTGTCACTCTGTGACAGACAATGATAGAGCCAGAAGTTACCAGAATGATGGTCTCTAAAGACGCCTCTTTCCATCTGCTCCAAGAGTTTGCACTCACTGCACACCTTCCCAACAGAAGCTGCCATCAGGATGAAACTGTGAGTGACCTTCAGGGACACATTCTGTCCCTTGAAAAGGATGTCAAGCAATTGCTAGGTGAAGAAGAGCGACCAAGAGAACAAGGCACAGAGACTGGGGCAGGTGGTTCCTGCTGGTCACAAGTCGTTCTGTGGAGTTCACGTACCACTGAACTTCTGTCCTGTGAGTTGGTGACAGTAACTCAGACAAATAGCTCCAAGTCATTGAACACACACCTCTCTTCAACAGATGATGCGGCTGCTCACTCACTGAGCCAGAAGCATAGTATCTCTAATGGTATCCAAACCTGGTTTCTGTGATGGTGATGGCCAGTCTTGTTCCAGCTACTGCCCCTTCAGTCAGGTTAAATAGACAACATGGCCTAATTGTTAGTTGGCCTAAGGATCAAGGATGGCTTATTTCACTTGTCAGCTTGATTGGCATTCATGAAGCTCAGCTTGGATATGTTTCCAGACAGATTTATCTGAAGAGAGAAGACCGATCCTAAATATGGGTTGTCAGTATGCCATGGCTGCAGTCCCAGACTGAAATGAGGCAGGAGAGAGAGAGAGAGAGAGAGAGAGAGAGAGAGAGAGAGAGAGAGCAGACATTCCCCTTTTTGCTCTTTGCTTCCTGGTCAGCTGTGAGGTGAGGAGTCCCAGCAACATGTCCTACCACCTGAACTCTGCTGTGCCTTGTCTACCATGATGTACTGTACCTCTTCAGACTGTGAGCCAGCATGGACCCTTCCTCCTACAAGTTGTTTCTATTTGGGTGTTTTCATCACAGCAATGAGAAACATAACTAATTCAGGATTCAATGTCTAGAGTCAATAATCTGGGTGGTATGTACTGGGAGGGAACCTGCTGGGTGAGTCCCATATGGTTTTCATATATCATTAAACACTGGGCAGCCCAAGTGACACTGACACATTTGTCCTCCCTTAGCCCAGGAGTCTACAGTCAGGAGCAGCCTCATTTTCTCCATAGATTCCAGACAATACTGACCCTTGCTCTTTGCACCTCTAGGATCCTGTGTTGTCTGGTCCATAGCAACCTCACTCATGTTTCTGTCTTCGAAGGCCATTCAAGCATCTTCTCCCTTTATCAGATCAGACCCTTCTCTAGATGACTAACTATGATGTGTCCCCGAAGACACATATGTTGAAGGCCTAAGACTCACCTATAAATAAGATTAAAGCATGTCATAGGCAGTCATAATCCTCAACTTAGAACTGCAAAGGCCCATTTCCAAATACAGTGGTCTCAAAAGATTATGGAGGCTAGGGGGAACGTGTTCAACAGTTCCCTGAAGGAAAGTTCCTAAGCACTGGGGGGAAGGAGAGATTGTCTCCTTTCAGGGTGCAAGTAGGAGTTGCATTCATCTGTAGGAGGTCCCTTTGATTCCTGCAGCTAAATCCCTTGGTGTTCATCATGCCACACCCTTCTTATCTGGGATCTGACACCCAGGGTTTTGTATGTTGGGAATTCAAATTGTCAACATTTGTGTGAACTGAACATCTGCTTCAATTTTTCAATATTCTCAAAAGCTCTGTGACGAGGTCACAGAGGGCCAGCTTGAAGAGGGAGATCCACTGTGACTTTGAGCCTCTTTTGTAAAGCCTGTGTGACGGGGATCCAAGTTCAAGATTCTGCTTTCCTTCCCCCACTCTATCCTCACCAGTATTTTCCCTCTCCCTCTTCTTTTCTCTCTATCTGCCCTCACTCTCTCTTCCTCTGTGTATCTCCTTCCCACCCTGGCATCCCTCACCCCCTCCTCTGTGTCTCTGTCTCTATGTAACAGCTCTTTTGATCTCAGGTTAGTGACTTTTGGGTGAGCTTTTAGCTGTAGGCTCTCATCAAAGTCTTGTGTTTTTTGTAATCTAGAAATCTCTCTACACGTCTGTGAAGCTGGAGTGCCTCGTGCTTCAACATGCAGGGACTGGGGATGTTCTCATCAGAATGCCAGAGCTGCTTTGGGCGCTGCGGGAGGCACAAGTCTAAATTCCTTAATTCACATCTTCATCTCTCTTCCACTCAGCCCAGAATCCATGATGAAACTCCCAGGTGTCCTGCTCAAACCACACAAGCAAACAGACCTCAAAAGGTATTTCTGGAAGAACTTCCTGTGGTCCGAGTTGAAGCTCCCTCGGTCTCCTTTGAAGCCCCCATGCTCCTGAGCATCCCCAGAGTTTCCCGGAGTGGCTTGACATCACTCCTTCATGAGTCACACGATTCCAAAATGCCCCGGGAAATGTGGATGAGTGCCCAACATGCCCTCTACTTAGACAAGTTTAAGAACACACACTTGTACCCCCAGTGCACTATTTATCATTAAGTGCAAATTAAGTTTAATGTATCCTGAGTTTCCTGATGACACCCTAATAATAACACTCTTTCAGAGTGAGGTCCACACACCATGTGCCACATTTCCAGCAGTAAGCTGGTGTTCCACCCTTCCAGGGCTTCTTGAACAATGGAATTCACCGACTGGGGACAGCCAGACACCCACAACTCCTTTTACTTAATAAATTCATGTCAAATTTTGCACAGATTATTTATTAAATATTTATTGGCTTATGTGTGTGTGGATGAAGGTGCAGGTGAGGTGTGGAAATCAGAAGATATCCTTGGGTGTCAGGTCCCACTTGCCATCCTCTTTGTGGAAGGCTCTCTCTTTTTGGCTCACTGCCATGTGTACACCAGGCTAGCAGTCCTGCAAGCTTTAGAGGTTTTCATGTCTCCACTTCCCATCATGCCACAGGAGCACTGGAATTATAATCTCATGCTGCTGGGCCTGGCTTTTACATGAGTTATTGGGATTTGATCTCAGGTCTTCAAACTTGTGTGACAAGCACCTCACTGGGCCATCTCCCAGGCCCTAAATTTCCACCAGTGAAGTCAGTGCTTGGTGAACACAGAACACAGTGGTTACTGAGTAAATCAGTTACTGCACTAATTATCTTCAATGGGGAGTGATAATGTGAATGCCAGTCTAAGGATGCACAGCTAAGAAGTCAGAGCTCCGAATTAAGTAGAAGAAGGCCCATATATAAGCTCAGTCACTCCCAGGAGCCTGGAAACTAGTCACTTTGGGATCTCTCTTTCCAGGCTTCAGCACAGGCAGCTTCTTTACTTGGGAACTGAGTTTTACACACAGATTCATATCAAGGCTCCACGGAAAAGCAGTCATCAAAAGGATAGACAAAAGGGATAAGACCTGCCTACTCTCCAGTCAAATTTAGGATCCTAAACCAGCATCTTGACCAGCAGGTTTCTAGGGCAGAAGATAAGTTCCCCAGAATTAAACATAATCCCAACAGAAGGAGATGTGAGTGTGGCCCCCACCCATCACCCAAAAACTGCTATGAATGTATGAAGCTCAACTCAACAACCAGCTGCTGGAACCTGTCTGCTTTGCCTCGGAGGTTCTGTAGCAGGGATTTTAAGAAAGCCCTGAGGTATTAGCAGAACTTGGCTTTCTCATGGTACCTTCTAGAAGTCTGATTCCTCATTGAGTGCCAGGAGGCACTAAAAGCTCTCTCCTAAAAATGTGCCTTCATGGTCCCTTTTCTGTGCTGGCCTATGTTCACATCTTCATCCTGAGGTCAACCATTCAGTCATCAAACGGGTCATGACCATGATCAATGGCGCCTGGATGATACACGTTCCGAATATGTTCAAACCTGTCATCTCTTCTCGTTGGGCTTATAAGCTACTGTGTGGCAAGCTGCACAATGGTGTATAGTTACAGAGAGAAGCAAGCAGGCAGAGACACTTCCTAAGAAGAAGATATCAGGGCTATTGCTGAAGGTCAGAGGCATCTGAACAGCAAGGGCAGAGGTACCCAGATGACAGAACTGGAGAAGGAGTCCAGAAATGGGTCACTCAGACAAGGATAAGAGGTGGTGTTTGGGACTTACATGGTGAATAGTGGATGGTGGAGTGCCATCTGTATCCACAGTCCATGCAGACTACGGGTAATGAGTATAACAAACAGAAATAAGCATGCGTGCTGTATGTGCCAAGCAAGGGGAGCCCAGGAGCCCACTGCTACTGGCAACAGAGAAACTGCAGCCTGAGTGGCTGGGTGGAAAGAAGCTCAGGAGAGGGTGGTGTTTATGGTACATGGTCTTCAGTGAACTGAAGAGAGGAGCCATGGCCTGTGGAGGAGCAGAACACCATGGAGGGTTCAGGAAGGGAGTGACCAGTGCTTGCTCAGAGGCAGCTTCTCCCACGTGATGACCCTGACATTGCCTCACCCTGAGCATAGGTTCAGGAATCCTCAGTGTGGAAGAGTTTACTTGGACTCATTTTCAGTTTCATTGTGCATTTCTGAATGCTCTGTAAAGAGAGACACCATGCGACCAAACAGTGTCTTACCTTCACTGCATAGGCATACCCACCAGGCCACTGTGAATGGATGGACATCCATATGATCTTGTACACACACTGAGCAACTACAGAACAGCAACATCATAGCCTCCCTCAACAAGGACAGTCTCCTTTCCCAGGGATGAATACTGAGGTAGAAAACAGCTGTAGGGTTGTCAAGGGGCAGCCAGAGGCCTTGGTGAGCCTCAAACCACATGGGGTAAGCTTCAGGACAGTTGAACCAGTATCAGACATGTGCAATGCAGTGCAGCATGGGAGCAGCACTGCTTTGAAAACAGGGCCACCTGACCTCTGTCCTGCCAGCTATACGCCAAGAGGAAGCTACCTATAAGTCTACAGTACTCTCATCTCCATCATCTGTAAGGGTCATCCCTGCCCTAGAGCATCCACATGCACTTAACAAACCAGTAGAGGAATAGGGCTGCAGACAGTCCAGGGGAGATCCATCTTTGTCCAGAGCCTGAGTTTGCATGACAGTAGGTCAATAAAGCCATCTTCATATATCCAGAAAGTGTGTCCTTGTGGAGGAGCCAGGGACAGCTCGATCAGCATAACTTTTTAAAATCGTGACATAAGTATCTATCATTTCACTATATAGGAATTTTTTAATATTTCCAATATAGACGATGCTGAATGTGGAATTTCAGAGGATATGGCTTCGCTTAGCCTGGGGGCCTTTTGATTCCACTAAAGCGTTTTTTATCAGGTTTCATCAGCCTTATTGGAAGATGGGGACAGGGCCTTACTGGAAGACGAGTAGAAATTTGTCAAGCATTTACCCATGCTATCTGTCTCTAGCACAATCCACTGAAGACTTAATTATGGCAGTAGGGCTTGCATGTCAAGAGCCCTGAGATGCTGTCTCCTGGAAAATAATGTGTGGGTGAGTGCAGGTTCAAACACTTTTCCATGAGGAGAGATGGGAGGCTTAGAGCAAGCAAGAAAGATTGCCATCTCTCTCTTAGGAATCTGTGTGGGATCCTCCCTGGAGATGGAGAAAAAACACTGGTGTTTGCATTCTGGGCCCAGGGAGATTGACAATCAAGGCTGAAAATGAAGTTACATTTGTGAGTAGTATCAGAGTCAACTGCTTTCTCCAAGTATAAGAAGAACTTTCCAGAATATGTTTGTGCTTAGGGTTAGGATGAAGAGGATGAAGAAGAACACACTTTGGCTGGGTGTTGGGAGACTTGGAAGGAGAGTCAAACACTGCAGGGGCCTTAGTGGGCATGGCGGAGTTTTCTGCATCTGGCCTTTAATGGACAGTCTCAAGTGTGTCCAATTAAGACTACATGCAGCCAAAGATAGCTGTGACGGTGGCCCATCACAGTATCATGGACTTGGTAGAACACTGTGGGATAATGTTGCTAATCAGACTTAATACGAACTTTGTAGATGACAATGTCATGTCACCATGTCATGTGCTGATAGAGCAGAGCCTTTAGCCCACAGACTAGAAGCTTCTCTGACACATCAAGATTGTTAGAAAATCCTGGTTTTCATAACTACCTCCTCCAGGGAGCAGATGGTCCTGGTGCAAGCTCCTGTTAAGAACTAGTGTTCTGAAAGATGGCTTTAACTAAATAAAATAGAAACACCAAAATTAAGGGATAAAAATAAAATAGGGAACATTAATTTGGTGTTGGGAAATGGTCTTCCAAGATTTGGGAGAGAAAAAAGAAAGTCTTCCAGAGGAAGCAAGAACACCTGAGGAGTATGGGCAAATGCTAGACAGCCCATGGAAGACGGCATAGAGGTGGGGTTCAGGGTAGCACCATCAGAGAGGGTAAGCGAGGCAAGCCAGAGGTGCATAAGAAGAGGGCATCAAGTGTCAAGGCTGACTTCTCCTCTGATGTCCCAATAGTTGTCCCCTGTTGGACTTGCACATATGTTTATGCATGTGAGAATGTGTCAGGATTTGGTCACATGAGACTCAGGGGAAGATGGGTTTCTCAGTGCTCAGGCCCAGCTCTGATAATGCAAACATAGCACTGTGTGACAAGTTATAGAAATGGAATGCCCCAAGCCTCAGAACCCAGGAGGCTGGCTCTGATGGAAGCAACATTGCTCACAAGGTACCTGCAACCTCAGCTATGTGATGGGAGAAACAGAAAGATGCCTGGACTCACAGGATAGCCCGCCTAGCAGGCAGTGAGCCTCAGGTTCAGTGGAAGTGCCTGTCCCAAAAAGAAATAGGGTGGGAAGTGATTTAAGAAAACACTAGATGACAAGCTCTGAGCTACACACACACACACACACACACACACACACACACACACACACACACACACACACACA
>NW_026596440.1:3778489-3840136 GCF_907164565.1 Psammomys obesus | reverse complement strand
ACACACACACACACACACACACACACACACACACACACACACACACATTGCTGTTAGAATCTCCATTCTTGTTACAGGCATCAGCATTCTGGAGCCAGAGAGCTTAACAGCCCTCATAAAAGGCTGAGCAAAGGAATTTCAGCTATTGATTTCTGTGCAGCATGAAGATGTGATCTATAATCCCCACCGAGTGAAGACAGAGCTGCATGCTAGACCACATTTTCCACACAAGCACAGCATGTGTGGCTGAGAGACTTGGAGAACCTGGTGAACATCTGTCTGTCAGGAACTGAGCTCATGGGAACTGTCAACAGTCTTTACAGATGTTGACAGACTTTTTGTCACCACCCATAGAGCCCAAGTGTAGGCACAGCCACTGTAAGGGAAATGGTGAGGACTCCTGCTGGCCTGGAGGTGATAGCAGGGCATGCTACTCCTCAGCTTCAGTGTTCAAAGCATCGTTACAGTCCATACTTCTGAACTACCTGCAGCCAGCTGCACTTTGCGGGAAATGGCCTGTCACTCACCAATACAGCAGCTGTTCTGTGAGGTAGGCCCTGCATGAGCCCATGTGAGAGGTCCTGGAGAAATGAGGCGCACTATAGCATAAAGAAACAGGAGTCTGGAACCTCAGACTGGGTTTGCACAGGATGCCACCACATAAGAAACCACGATTATTTATACCTCTACTGCAAGTCAAGAATTGAAGTAACAATAGAGTGACAGATAGAGGATGAATTCTCTTGCCAGGAAACTATAAGTGTGGACAGTTGTGGGCATGGAACACCAGGAATTGAAGACCAAAACTCAGAAATCTTAAGGCTTAGTGACAGGCTGGGCTGGACATGTGCAGGATGATTGTCCTCCCAGCATGCATCCTGTGGGGTGAGCTGTGAGGTGTGAGACACTGGTGCTTTGGCAGGGCCAAAGGGGCTCATTTCATGTCCATGTCCAACTGAGGTGCAAGAAAGGCCAAGGTGTAGAGAAGCCTGGGAGAGGCACATGGCAGTCTTTCCACTGCCGCACCCCAGGGAAGAACAATACCTTAAATATCCCCAATAACAGCTCCCTCTCCCGTGTGGACCCTATCTTTACTCTTCAACACTCTCTGGAGAAATAAAACAGAATCCAGAATTTTACGTTACCCCAGGAGCCACACACAACTTGTCATGGAAAGAAGAAAAAACTAACAGTTAAAGAAAACAAATGAGTTGACAGAGCAGACCTTGAGATCAGATTTAAAGCAGAGATCATGAACAAACTCACAGCAAATATGGCCTGATGAAGATAGGAGGAGTGTCATCCAAGGAGGCACTGCAGACTGAAACTGTAAAGAGGAAACTGGAAAGAGGCAAAGCTCAGCTCCACAGCATAGCGCAGATGAATGTAAGAGATTGCCCAATCTGAAGAACAGAAACAAGGGAGAGAGAGACGGATAGAACCTCATCACTTTACCAGACAACACTGAATAAGACTTGTTCCCCTCAGAAACATTATCAGAGTGCTCGTGTGTGTCCCTTACTTTGGCAAGGGACAATATTCATAGATGGTCACTCAGATCCACAGTAGCAAACAAAGACTCCAGAGCAGCCATGATCCAGCCATCTGGATGGGGTGTGTTTTTGAAGTCATCTATATGTTTACCTCTTCTAAGCCAGACCCTAACAGGAGGCAATCAAGGTTGCTAAGCCTAATATCCTGCCAGGTGAGAAAATCAGATGACTAACTTCCTGGTTATACACCCAAATAAAAATACTGCCAGCTTAGCTTTTTTTTCACATATGACACATGCCCGTCTCTCGGGGATTTCCCAACATGACAACATGTGAAAGGGTCATGCTCATAGGAGGGACAGCAAGCCTCGACACTGACCCATAGGACTTAGTGGTTCTCTTGTCCCCAGACTCTCATCAGACTTCAAAAGTGCAATCAAGGACTGACCCATATATGATCCTAAAATACCTGCTAATGTACTTCAGTTTCTCCATGCCTCTGGGCTGTAGCTTTCATTCTCACTTATGGACTTATGCATACCTTCATTCCACAGACTTGCACTGGGCACCTACCATATGGTGACGTTATCTGCTGCAGGAATAAAGGCAGTGGTTCACTTGCCAGACAAAGATTTGCCCCAAGGTTCTAAGTGACTTGGGGACCGCCCAGCTGGACATTTCGAACTGTTGGTCAGATGTTTTCTGGGTGGCCAGGAGTGTCATTAGATGTTGTAACACGTTTCTCCAGGGTCAAGCTGCAGAGGTGAACGTACGATGTAAAATGAAACTCTTTTACCATGGCCCACACAGACTGTGCCACTGAAGTCGATGCTATCTGTGTCCCATCTATGTCCCCAAGCACCCATCCTTTCTGAAAACCGAGGGCTTTGTTCTTCAGGGGACTGGTCACCTGGAGTCCTCTGGGCCTCAGGAACAAGCTCAGTTAACCCTCAAAGATGAGCAGGGCGTGGTCGGTAAACAGAGACTTTCTATAATGGTGAGCAGCACACCTCTGAGTCTGTCTCCTTGGGCCCCAAAGGCGGGACTAGGCTCCTGTTGTCTCTGTGGCCTCATATCCAAGACATCTTTCCTGGACTCCTTCTGCTCTCTCCATCAGATCCTCACCCAGATCTAATGGTTTCATCTTCCCAAAGCCTCTCCCTTAAAGTAAGGGTCTGCTCGTGGGACTCCCCTCTGAGATGTCCTCCATGATTATAGATACAGGATGCATTGCAATTTGAGTGCTCCTGTGAGCTCACTATTAGCTGTCACGTGCTTGTCCCCATTTTCCTTCCTTAGAAGCTGGAGCCAGGTTCTTACCCCCAGGAGTCTGAGTAATGCATCTTCATTTGATTCCGAGGACACGTTGAGCCCAGCCCAAGCTCAACAGTGGATGTGAATGCTCTTTTCTGGTGCCTGTCTATAGAGTCAGGTTGTAACTGCATTCATTGCCAGGGCTCTAGAAAAGGGACCTTGCTTCTTGTCTGCTTAGAGTCCCACTGGCAAATTCGGGTGCCCAACCATAAAGAGTGGGCTGTTCTCTTCCTTGATTTGTTTATTTACATCTCACTCAGAACCGCTAAAACCAGAAACACCCTACTGTCAGGCCAACCCCTTGATCTTCTGCCCAGAATCCTTTGCACACCTTTTGATAAGCTGATCTCAACCCTGTGAAGTTTGCCATGTGGCTACAAATAGATTCATATTTGCATATTTGTCAAGTTCAGCCCAGCAGCAAGTTGCAAAGTGAACTGCAGGAGGTGGAGATGTTTGCTTTAATTTAACAGGATTTGTGTGTATTTATTTCAACGATCGCAAGAGCTCTATAATTCAAAAAAGGGCCTCTGGGTGTACACAAAATCCTCCAACCTCACAGGCCAACAGCAACCAGCCTAGAAGCTGCCCAGCCAATCAAATCAGCCTGTGTTACATGCATGCGGCAGGTATGTAAGGTGCTGCTGTGTCTGTGTGAGCTGCACCCTTGCACACTGGTGGGGCGTTCTTTGTGCTGCTCTCTCCATGAGCCACGCTGACACACGGGGTATCCGGTGTGTGCTGCATCCTTTATGAGCCACACGGTGGGCTGAACTCAGGCTTTGTTGTGCCAAGCTTTTGCTTCACGCTGCATGTTCCGTGTGTTGTGCTACACTGGATGTGGAGCCAATGGTCCAGGGTTCCTGGGGAATTGAATCCCAGCCCTGCTTGACCTTCAGGTTTTCACTATGGTGTGATCAATGTGCAGCTCTTTCTGGTGTAAAACAAGAAGGGCTGAAATTTCTGGATCCTTCTACAGCCAACACCCCATGATCCCAAAGCACAGTTCTCTTCTTTAGAAGAAGACAGGCCTTAGCCAAGGGTGGGCTATCCAGAAAGATGCTAGCCCCATGTCATGGTGCCATGGAGCACAGACTGAGCAAGGGTGTGCTGCTCACGGGGATGTTTGGCCCAGGTCACACTGCCATGGAGCACAGACACAGGCAGGGCCTGACCCTGGCACCACATTACTCTGTGGTTTCTGCTACTTCAGTCTGGATCCTGCTTTCACCTGGGGATGGGAAGAGAACAGGGGCCCAGCTCAAGCCTTCATCACATGTTCCTGGGGTAAGGGTGCCTGGCTTCTCACTGACCTGCAGGGAATCCACAGCAGTCCTCATTGCACTCATAATGGACACTACAGGAGAATGGAAGTGATTTTTCCATCACATCTCGAAAGCTGTGGGACAGGCCAGCCTCTCCCCATTCACACCCTTGTTTTGTCTCATTGAGTCAAAAACCATTCCAGACTTCTCAGTTTCCATGTTAAATGTGGTGCCTTGACTGAAGACTGCTCCATGCCCAGCTCAGCACTGACACCATCTGCTGCCCTCGGTCAGGTCTGGACACATGAGGACTGGTCACTGCTGGGACAATGCAGGCAGTCACATCAACAATAAAATATTTTAACCTGGCAGGAAAATGCAGAGAAAATACAGGTGATGCAGGATGTGAGCTACTCACTTTCAAATTGTGTTTTCCTGCATTTGCCTTAGGGTTTTGAGAGAAATAAAATTTGTGAAGATTGTAGTGGAGCTGTTTTGTCTTCCTTCCTGTTTCCCTGCTCACACTCTCTCTCATGTTTAGTATCTGATAGCCATGTCTTTATACATGCAACCTTTGTGTCTCTGTGTGGCTGAATGGCCTCATGTATTATAGTGTAACATGTATTTTAAAGTCTCACACATAAACACACACACACACAAACACATTTTGCTAGATATCTTGCTTATATCTCCATATACGTGTGGTTTAAATTCTTTAGTTTGCTGTTTGTTTATGTGTTTATTTTAACTCACATTTTTCTTCTTTTCCTCTTCCCCTTCCTTCTTCTCCTACTTCCCCTCCCTCTTCTTTTCCCACTCCTCCTCCTCTTCTTCCCCTCCCCTCCCCTCCCTTCCCCTCCTTTCTTCTCTTTTCCTCTTCTCTCCTCCCTTCCCTTCTCCTCCCCTTCCGTTCTCCCTCTCCTCTTGCCTCCCCTCTCCTTATCTCCTCTCCTTTCTTTATGGGCATTTACCTGCCTCTCCTGTCTATGCCTCCCATTTTTCCTTCAAAGTATGGGATTGCAGATACATTCTACTGTGCCAAGTTTGACGTGGACACTATGCATTCAAACTCAACCCTCATGCTTGTCCACCAGGTTCTTCACCCACTAAGACATCTCCCCAGATCTGGCAATTATTTGCCCACACTAACCAATATAATGCATTTTCTTTAGTTTGTTTCATGGTGCATTATGGTGACCTACTTCTGAATACCAGAGCAGCCTTATATATGCTTAGAATGAGCCCACTTATCATGGATATATGATTACTGTATATGTTGCTGGCTTCTATTCAGTAACATGTTTTTTAGGGCTTTTTGTTTAAGTCAATATGATGGTCTGTAGTGCACACACATCCCCACAATCGTTTGTATGATACCTTTGTTTAACTTCCACATCATGGTAATACTGGCATCAGAATGTCCTGAATTCTCAGTGTCCATCACTGCCTTCAGATGTGGATACAGAGTCTCTGCTCTCTGAGCACAAAGTCTTAAACATCCCTCTATCTCCTTGCGAGAGCTGTACAGTACATATGTCTACCAATTCTTAAGTATGTGCACTGTCCCTGATTATGGGGAGTCCTGGGGTAGTCAGCAAGTAAATCTGGGTGAACCTCAGAAAGGCAAGTATCTTCTTCACAGCACTTACTCTCTCCTAACTTTGGAGGCTATAGCCCAAGACCAAGATGTAGCTGGCTCCTCCTAACCCCCTGCAAGAGAATCCGCTCTCACCCTCCCCTGGATGCTGGGGTGACTGGCAATTGCTGGTATGCCTTCCATTCCAATTCTCCATGTCTTTACCACATTGTCTCCCCATCCATGTCTCTTTCTCCTTTACTTTACTACGCTTTCTATGAAGACACCAGTTATGTAGGATGAGGTCTTCCCTGAGAGGGAGGCACCATTGGAATAACGGCATGTGCGAGGACCCAGTTTCAAAGTCATGTCACATTCCCAAGCCCATAAACTAGATTTCAGTGTATGCATTTGGGGCACAGTCCAGCCTGCAGCATACCAGGCTCAGTACCTTCCACACTCTGACTCTCCCTGTGTCACAGCAGCTTCGAGCGCCTCCTGGACCAGACAGCTACTACATGCTTCCTGATTCTAACACTGAAGCAAACTTCCTTCCAAGTCACTCACTCCTCACATGCAGTCATTCAGTAAATATGTGAATTACTGCATAAAAAAAAAAAAAAACACAGGTCATATGTTCACACTGGCTTTGAGCTATTCACTCACCAAGGGAGCCACAAAGAGCTCTACCATTACAGAGATGGGGCTTCTGATGAGGCCAAGAGGAAGGCTCACAAATGAAATAGCCTAAGTCCAGGGATAAGTGGGATCAGGGAGACAGAGCTGTCCACCTATGGAGCACTGAGAGTTTGTACATGGTTTCAGGACTTCCCTGTTCTGTTTATTTAAAGGCACTGAATAAATGTAGGTTCCAAACTGTCAAAGTTCTGTTACTGAAAGGCTTATTGGCACTGCAAGATCAGCACACAGCACGAGCACTCTCCATGATTTATGTGAGCTCTGTGTTAGACTCGCAAAATAAAGACAAGGCTTGGTAGACTGCACAATGGGCTTTGTGCAGGAATTAAATAAATCACAAAGCCTTTGTGAAGGATTCACCTGCCTTCCTTTCCCTTCTGGCTCCTGGCTCCTGATAATGCACTTTCCAGAGTCAAGTGGGAACAAATTGCCTGTGCCCCTGAAACTCCCTGCAGAGCACTTTGCTCAGATTTACCCCATTTCTTAAATGGCTTTAAAGCCATCTGTGGTGAGCTGAGCGACAGCTCCAAAAGAGTGTGTCTGTCCAGGTCTGAATACACAGACCCGGTGCCTGTGGCTCACGAACAAAAGTTGTCTCTGGAGATATAACTAAGTTGAAATCCCGAGTGAGGTTGCCTTAAACTTGTGCACATGAGATGTAAATCCAACTCCATAAAAGACAGGGGAGACGACACAGGATAAAAGACCATAGAATGTAGCAAAATTGGCAAAGATCCTTTCCCTGTCTGTAGGCAGTTGTTTTGTTGTGACTACAGTGTCCTTTGCTTTACAGAAGCTTTTCAGTTTCACGTGGTCCCATTTATTGAGTGTTGATCTTAAAGCCTGTGCTGTTGGTGTTCTGTTCAGGAACTTGCCTCCTGTGCCAATGAGTTCAAGGCTCTCCCCCACTTTTTCTTCTAACAGGTTTAGAGTGTCCATTTTTATACTGAGGTCTTTGATCCACTTGGACTTTACTTTTGTTCAGGGTGATAAGGATGGATCTCTTTGCATTTTTCTACATGTAGAAATCCAGCTAGACCAGCACCATTTGTTGAAGGTTCTGTCTTTTTTCCATTGTATGGTTTTGGCATCTTTGTCAAAAACCAGATGTCCATAAGTGTATGGGTTTATTTCTGGGTCTTCTATTAGATTCCATTAATCCACCATTCTGTTTCTATGCCAGTACCATGCAGTTTTTATTACTGTTGCTCTATATTATAGCTTGAGATCAGGGATGGAGACACCTCCAGAATATCTTTTATTGTAGTGGGTTGTTTTAGCTATTCTGGGTTTCTTGTTTTTCCATATGAAGTTGAGAATTTTTTATTTCAAGGTCTATAAAGCACCAATCCTATATCTGACAGAGCACTAATATCCAGAATATATAAAGAACTCAAGAAGGTAAACAGCAACAAATCCAATAATCCAATTAAAAAATTGGGTAAAGAGTAAAAAAAAATTCTAAATAGAGGAATGTCGAATGAGAGAAACACTTAAAGAAATGCTCAGCGTCCTTAGTCATCAGGGAAATGGAAATAAAAACGACCCTGAGATTTCACCTTACGCCCATCAGAATGGCTAAGATCAAAAAACTAAAGTGACAACACATGCTGGAGAGGTTGTGGAGAAAGGGGAACTTCCTCCATTGCTGGTGGGAATGTAAATTTGTACAACCACTTTGAAAATCAATCTGGCGCTTTCTCAGACAATTAGGAATAGTGCTTCCTCAAGACCCAGCTATACCACTCCTAGGCATATATCCAAAAGATGCTCAAGTATACAACAAGGACATTTGCTCAACCATGTTCGTAGCAGCTTTATTTGTGATAGCCAGAATCTGGAAATAACCCAGATGTCCATCAGCTGAGGAATGGATACAGAAATTGTGGTACATTTACACAATAAATTACAACTCAGCTATTAAAAACAAGGAAATCATGAAATTTTCAGGCAAATGGATAGAAGTAGAAAAGATTATCTTGAATGAGATAACCCAGAAGCAGAAAGACACATATGGCATATACTCACTTATAAATAGATATTAGACATATAATGTAGGATAATCATACTAAAGTCTATACACCTAAGGAAGCTAATCAAGAAGGAGGACCCTGGGTAAGATGATCAATCCTCATTCAGAAAGACAAATGGGATAGACATCAGAAGATGGAGAAAACAGGGAACAAAACAGGAGCCTACCACACAGGTCCTCTGAAAGACTCTACCCAGCAGGGTATTAAAGCAGATGCTGAGAATCATAGCTAAACTTTGGGCAGAATTCAGGGAATCTTATGAAAGAAGGGTGAATAGAGAGACCTGGAGGGGAAAGGAGTTCCATGAGGAGACCAACAGAACCAAGAAATCTGGGCTCAGGGGTATTTTTCTGAGATTGATACTCTAACCAAAGACCACTCATGGAGATAACCTAGAATTCCTACACAGATGTAGCCCATGCCAGCTTAGTGTCCAAGTGGGTTTCCTAGTAAGGGGAACAGTAACTGTCTCTGACATGAACTCATGTTCTTTGATCATTCCTCCCTTAGGGGGGAGCAACCTTATCAGGCCACAGAAGAAGACAATGATGACAGTCCTGATGAGATCTAATAGGCTAGGGTCAGATGGAAGGAGAGGAGGAGCTACTCTATCAGTGGACTAGGGGAGGGGCATGGGAGGAGAAGAGAGAGGGTGGGACTTGGAGGGGTGGAGGGAGGAGGCTACAGCTGAGATACAAAGTAAATAAATTGTAATTAATAAAAAATAAATTAAAAAATAATGTAGCAGAGATGAGGGGCATGGCCACATGAGTAGGACCACCTTAGTTACTGGAGCCAGCCAGGCAGGGACAGACACTCCTTCTCAGGAAGCTGCGGAGACAATGTGGCCTCTGGACACCTTACCTGGGAAGTTCTGACCTCCAAAGCCAAAAGAGAGGCCTTGTCTTGATCCATGTCATTGAACTGTAGTCCTGTAGGATGGAAATACAACTTCAGTAACTCAGCAACATAAGCCAAGGAGATACTAAGGAAAAAATGGCCAAGGGAGTAAAGGCCTGACCACCTTAGGTACCAAACCAGTTTACTGATCAGAAAAATGCAATGAGGAAGCTTCTGGAAGCCATGCTCCATCTGGTATTAAAAAAGCTTCCTGGATATCATGTGGGGTTCATGTCCAGGAGCAGTAGTGTGAGTGCCCTCGTACGCCTCTCCCTAAGCACAACCTTGTGTGACAGGCAGTGTCTCTGCGAGGGCAGACTTGGTGTGGCTCCCTCAGTGAGACCACACATCACACCTACCCTCCCAACAGGGCACAGTGAGGCAGGGCCAGCTTTTGTGTTTGTATGATCAGGTAGTCTCTCTACCCATCTGCTGAAGGCTCGGTACCTGGGTAGAACGCTGTGAGGCCAAGGGCCTTGTGCAGCAGACGTGATACAGGGAGGGTGGCTAGGTATATTCTTTCCAATTGTGATGAGTAAGTCAGTCTTGCACTGTCTTCTGGCAAGAAGCCTCATGGAGGAGACAGAGAAGTGCACACATTCACTTTGTCCCGCCTGGGCCATGCAGGCCACTGTTCTCTGTGATCCTGGCATGCCATTTGCCCACCTTATTGGAGTCTAAGAGGGGTGACAGAATAGGCAGGGCTGGGACTCCCTAGCATATCACACACTTGGGAAAAGAATAAGCAGGATGGGTCATCACAGGCAGCAAGTTCATATACTGGTGTCCACCACAGAACTAAGGACATTATCAATTACAGAGAAGTTATTCACAGGAAGACCCTCCTGTAGCATCTGCCCCAAACCATCCAGCAGCCACTGAAGCCACTTCTTAAGCACGGGCCTTGGTTTGGAGCCTTCTGAGTTGTAGGTCTAGGGGACTAGTACGCTGATTCATGCCCAGTGAAAACAGTGCCCAAGACAAGCAAACACAAGGGCGAGGAAGGCCTGAGAGTGACAGGGTGGAGGGGGAGTGAACGTGCCATCCCATGGGCATGTGTCAGGGATGTGTTGTGGGGAAAGAGAGGTGGTGAGTCCACACTTCGATGCCCCCATTTCTCGGCAGCGGGCCTAGGTGTCATCAGCAGAGTGTGTGATCACCGTTGCTATTTTAGGCTCTTGGCTTTGGTAGGAGGCTAGTAACCTCAGCAAGGTCAAACTGATCACACTGGTAGCAACCCCAGGAGCTGACCTATCTGGAAGGAGAGCTCCCCTTTCTCTGCCAGCTGACAGCCAGTGGAGCTGTTTCCTTCCTGGTAGGAGCTTCCAGACTGGTGCTTCCCTGCTTGACTTTCAGAGGCAAGGTCAAGAGATCAAGTTCCCAGTAATGGATACAGAGATCTGTTTTCCCACCGCAGGATTGCGAGCCCTCAGCAGTTTGAAGTGTGGCCTGCTAAGCACTTGTTGTACTAAGTGGCACAGACGCTGTCCAGTCGAACATCATGTAAGGCACGAGGGGCGCAGCCAGGTGCCCCCCCTCCAGGTCTCCCAGATTGCCTGTAATGTGATCTCGCTGGGCCCTGTGTGATGTGGGTAGAATTCCTCCAGCTCAGAGGCAGGGACACAGGATGACCATAGGACACTCTAATTGGAGTACATCTGAGGAGATAAGCACCACATTTGTAGGGTGGCGGAGAGGAAATGGTTCGCAAAACCAAATAAAAGGAGTATGAGAAAAATACATCTGGAACGGGGAGAGAAACAAGCTTTTAGAGTTCTTGGGTTGGTCTCCCCCAACAGGCAGCTAGCACAGCTCCTGGGATGCCCAGCACTAGAGGTCCAGAAACAACTGGAAATTCTTGGGGCAAGGAGGGACAGTTGAGTGAGAGGAAGGTTCAGGCAGATGGATGCTTCCTCTGAAGGTGTTAATGCCGTGGTTAGACTAAAAATCAAGACTGAATTTACAGCAATGGACAAACTGAGAGGGACTTACCACAAAGCTCTCCTTCATTCCTAAAGCTCACAGTGAATAGTGTCCCTGTGTTAAACCTTATTCAAATGTAATTGATTCTGTAATTAATAGGGCACTCAGGGGCTCCCTGAACAGACATAAGAGGCATCTATGGGACCACACAGAAGTCATCTTCCACCTGGCTCCTTGGCTTTTGGCATTCCACGAATACCGGCACAATCACTGCAAGGAAAACGCCTCCTCACACGTTTAGTTCCTTCAACATTCCTTCCCATTCAGCCTAAACTGGGACACTAGTAGTGAACTAAACAAGCATCCTCAAAGCTGGCCTTCTCAGTCCCCACTGTCCTGATGGTGTCACACCCACGATAGGCACAGAGCAGATCCAAGTATCCCCAGCTTTACTGAGAGCAGGGCCACAGCCAGCCTGGATGGCACGTTTCATCTCTAACCTTCCCTTCCTGTTCTTTCTCCTCCGGCCTCCATGTACCCACATTACTTCCTCCTGCCACTTCTCTACAGCAGAGAAGGAGTCTGAAGCCATGGAGTCATTACCAAAGAGTGGACAATCTGAACAGAATCATTAAAGCCAATGTTCACAAGTTAGTCCTAGGCTTTTCTGGGGATGGGGGAGATGAAGGCTTGCTTGTAGTTGGAACCAGCTTTCCTCACTGCTGCACTGGAGAACCACTGCAGGCTTTCCTGGAGTTTTCCAAGCATAGCCATCAGCAGAGGGCCTTGGGCTGATGAATCCTACTTGTCCTCACTCTGTCCCTGTTCTGATGATGTGGGAAAGCTGCCACCTTTGAATCTCATCTCACTAGTCACCAGTGGTGTTAGAGCTTTCCTTGGCAGGTGCCATTGATACTCATGAAAACGTTTTCCGTTTCAACATGCATAGATGTTTTTCAAGAGGTATGAGTGCATTCGCTTACCATTTACTCAGTACACATTCCAATTAGGATAAAAGCTCGTAGGCTCACTGTCTGTTTCTTGTAACATTTGAATAGTAGGAAGTGCACTGGGAAATGTCCTCTGAGAGCCTGCTCCAGAGTGAAGCTCAAAGGCATTTATTCAGGATCTGAGGTTCAACCATGACCACTGAGTGCAGGCCTAGGGATCAAAGCACACTAGTCTGTGCTCTCCAGGAGAGACTTAGGAACAAATTATGCCTCCATTTAAGAACAGGGGCTGTGAGGCATGAGTCCCACAGTAGGTGGGACCCAGGGATCCCACATCCAGGGGTCTGATGTCATCTTCTGGCCTCCATGGGCACCTGCACTTACGTGTAACTATACACAGAGATAAATAAATAAAATATAATACAATACAAATGTTACTTTAAAAAATGAATAAAAACAGGAGCTGTGGCATGTTGTAACAAATGAGCACTGGGCAATATTTAAATCTGTGAACCAGGGTTCCCTGTGCACACGCAAGAGGAAGGAGTGGGGAGTATCACATACCATATTTTCTGGTAACCTTGTCCCCCAACTTGGGTGACAAGTACTGACTACCTTGGGTGTGGTCACCTCAGATAGGGCAGCAACTGATGCTCCCTGTGTGTGTGTCTGTGCACGCGCACTCTTGTGCGCCAGGTTAACCTTGGGTGCCTCCCTCTGTTTCTTTCAATCTTACCTTTTGAGATACGGTCTCTGATGAAACAGAGCTTGCAAATGCAGCTAGCATTAGTAGGCAAGAAGTCCCAGGATTTCCCTATCTCTGCCTCCCTGAGGGTGGGACTATAGATGCTCTTTGGCACACCCAGCTCTTTTCTTGAGTGCTAGGGGTATGAAGTCATGTCTCTGCACTTAAGCAGCATGCACCTTACTGACTCAGACATCTCCAGTGATGGTTTGGTTTTAGGAAACAGTTTAATCGTTACATGTGATACTGGTGCCTATGATACCAACAGTGTGGTGAGGATAAAGGCAGGAGGGTTAAGAGGTCCATGCATCCCAGAGCTCAGAGAAGGGTCTCCTCTGGATGACAATGACAATGCAGCTGGAATCAATATTTCTCACAGCTTTGCATTATTATCTTGACTAATTAATGCAGATGCAATGTTTCTCTTGATCCAGACTCATAAATTATTTCCTTCCCAAAACAGACACACAAGTGCTTGTGGACAGCGCCCATTTTCCAGTGTGATTTTCTTCAGCATGGACAGGCAGCGTCCACTTCTGGCACAGTCTAGAGAAGACAGCCACAGACTGCAGGAGTTTCCACCCATGCCAGGAGCCTTGGAAGTAGATGTCACACCCTGTATGCATGATAAACAGAAGCAGAGCAAGCAAGGCGACCTGGGAACAACGCCTGCTGACTTTGGTTCCCTGGTGTGATGAATCTTGGAGCCACTGATCCTTTTTAGCTAATTGCTATCAGCTTGTGAGATTTTTCCTCCCGTGTTCAATATCAATTTTCATGGCCATAGGAGATAGCACCACTCCCCTGAGCCCATTGGCGACTGGCCGATAAAACTACAGCAGCACTTAACAGTTTAAAGGGGTGTCATCTAATATGCAGAGGGCGCACAGGGGGGCACAGGGCAGAGAAGGGATGAGCCTGCTAATGCATCCTGGCTGTGACCTTCTCTCAAAGTCAACCTTCGGTGTTGACAGGCTCTGTAGACTTTGCAACGTGAAAACTTGGCCTGTCAGAGAGCTGCCAGGTCTTCCCAGAGATGAGAGCTGGGCTGGATCGCTCTCCACTGCATCTTCAGCATATCACAGAAAATACATTGGTGCCGATTACTGTGCAACATACAAGCATGGGATAGGCCCTGTGAGGTGTAGCCCATCAGCCCCCTCCAGGGGGACCTGGAGGCACTGCCTTTCCTCCAGAACAGTCCTCAGCCCCATCACCCAACATATTTATTTTCAATAAATCACAGTCTCCCTTCTTCCTAGAGATCCCCTATAGATCTAACTCAGTTGTTAGAACCATCTTCCATGTAAAATAGCCTTTACCTCCATGGGAAGAGAGCCAGTAACACACACACACACACACACACACACACACACACACACAGAGAGAGAGAGAGAGAGAGAGAGAGAGAGAGAGAGAGACAGACAGAGAGACAGACAGAGAGACAGAGAGAGCGGGAGAGAGAGAGAGAAACAGAGAGATAGAGAGATCCTGGAAGCCAGAGCCTAGCAGGCAATGGAGACACACCACAGGACTCTTCTAAGGACTGAGATAAGGGCCCTCTACTGTTATAAAGGTCTGGATCTGAGTGAGGAGACAGCAGGACTTAGATGTAAAGGTTGGGGCTGGTGGGAAACAAATTGGAGCATGCTTTCTCTCAGGAAAGTTGGCTCCTGATGAGTGAGGGTTAAAGAAATCTATGCCCCTGAAAAGCTGCTAGGTGAGAGTTTCCTGGGTCTTCCATGTTGCCCTTGCCCAAATCTGCCTGCTACAACCCCAGCAGCACTCAGCAGTATAGGCCACACAGCAAAACCCTGTCTCCAAAGTTCCACCTCCTTCAACAGAAAAAGAAAAGAAAGCGATCCTTTGTTTAGCATGACCTCTTCTTCTGGAGAAAGCTGCTGCACAGATGGGCAGGGGCTGGGGCAACTGAACCTCAAGAGAGTCTGAATCATCACCTTCTCTTCATGCTGGGGCCACAGGCCAAGTGGATCCTGTGGTCACAACTTCCTTGCTCTATCTAGATCACGTGTCATTTTATCCCAGGATTCCCTTATCTGTAATCAGGCTGCTGCAAGGGGTGCTGTAAAGACAAGAGATTGGTTGAGGCACATGAGATCTCAGCTGCTCTACAGAGGACGTTTGTGTGATGGACAGTAAAGGTGATGTGCTCCCAAAAGTTCTAACATTTCCCCACAAATGTCTGATGTGAAAGGCCACAGGTGTGAAGGCACAGGGGCGTCCTGTCGACGCCAAAGAAATGGAAAGCAGAGTGGGGTGAGCGTGGAGAAGGAGTGTGGAGAGCCTCACACTCAGTTATTCAACAGACATCATGGAATAACTGTCCAACATGGAAAACTTCACAACAGATATGAGGGCCAGTGAAGCTCCCAGGGTGTGAAGAGGAGGGTATGGCCTCATTCCCATGTGAATTGGCCACACTTGAAGAAGGGTGGGCTTCTGGGGGGCTGCTAGTGATAGAGAAGGTATCTTACTCTGAAGACAGGAGCCAGGAATCTCTTATAGTGAATAAGCCACATGCGTTCTGTGTATCTGTAAAGACTTTGAGAAGGTGACCTTCATACCTGAGTGTCCACAGCAGTCCACAGCTTCAGCAGGACTGCCTCTGCTGGGACCCCACCCCCTTTTCCCTGCCATTACCAGAGGCTAGACTGTTCTCATGGGGCCACAGATTGATATATATCTTTTCCCTGGAAGGACCAAAGTTGGGCCATGGCATACACCCAGCAGTACTGAGCCCTCGGCTGCCTTTTCTCTATTGCGTGGACAGAACTCCATCTTGGGGTGTGAGCCTTGTGTATCTCTGGGACCAGCCTCGTGGTGACAGGGCTTTGGTCATGGTGAGCCACAAAGAATGTATAACCTTGCACAATAACAGCCAATCATACAGAATGATACTGTTTTGTTCATTTGTTTTAAATCTGGGCATGTAAGTGTGAGATGGATCCAACACTCTGGGTTTCGGATCTAATACTCTCCTCTCAGTATGACTCTTGACAGTTTATGCCATTGCCTCCCTCACATTCTTTTTCAAAAATGTGATTGTGTATGTGTGAGTGTGTGTGTGTGTGTGTCTGTGTGTGTGTGTGTCTGTGTCTGTGTGTCTGAGTGTCTATGTGTATGCACATGTGAAGGTCAGAGGACAACTTTCAGCCACCAACTTTTTTCAGCATGTGGATTCTAGAACTAGAACTCAGTTGACAGCAAGTGCCTTCACCTGTTGTGCCATCCAACCATCACACAGTAGGACATGCTATCTACCTGTCTTCCTTTAGGAATCATGCCATGCCTTTGTCCATTGGAAAGCCATCAGTGGGTCATTCCTCTAGAGGTATGAGCTCTTATTGCTGTTATGGCTTCATTGATTGTTTTTGTTTGTCTGTTTGGTTGGTTTTGAGATGAGACTAGGACTCACCACGTAGCCCTAGATAGACTTGAACTCTCTGTGTTGACCAAACTGGCTCCAAACTCACAGAGATCCCCTTGCCTCTATCTTTGCTGGGATTAAAGGTATATTTCACTGTGTCAGCCCTGGACTAGTGCTTTTAAATGCAGTATGGTGAACTACAGAGATAGGTCAGTCGTTGAACCTTGCAAGCATGGGCATTTGAGTTTAATCCTTAGAACTACTCACATATGCTGGGCATGCTGGCCATGCTTGTAATCCCAGTGCTGGAGAAGAAGAGACCAGAGGACCATTGAGGCTCACTGGCCAGCAAATCAGCTTAACCGATCTCAGACCAATGAGCAACTCTGTCTCAAACAAGATGGAAGGTACTCCCAAGGTTGTCCATCGTGACCAGCACTGTCCCTGTACTTTACATCTGTATATTTCTCCAAGATCCCCTGTACGGGGGGCAGGGGGTCTTCTCAGAATGCAGTGTTAGGTCTCAACAGTACTCCTGGCCAGAGTGTTCAGGCACCTGTCTGTGCTCATCCCCATTTCCGTTCTGCTCAGACTGTGGCCATTCATACCTTATGGTCTGCAGTCTGGCCATCAGGTTTAAACTGGTTGAGCAACGGCGACTCCTGCACGTTTCCTTCCTAAGAGGGCATGGTCTGCTTTCTGTTCTGCAACAAAAGACCTGGTGTGAGCAGTGGGCAGAAAATTAGTTTCTTTAGCGCATTGTTTTAGAGATTGGAAGTCCATGTGGTGGCCTGAGCGGAGTTCGGCTGCTGTCACCAAGCCTGAGCCACAAGTGACAGAGCAAGGGAAAGACTCCTGGATGTGAGCAGAAGGGAGGAGACAATCAGCAAGACTGAACAAGAAAGATCCAGGGCCTCACCTTTGTGTTTCTGGGAGCTTACAGGGACTCCTGGAGGATGCACTAATGACTTCAGTAGCCAATGCCTTCAGTGACATATGACTTCTTATGAGCCCCCACTTCTTACAGTCCTCACCAGCTTTGAGCAACTTCAAAGGTCAAACATTTACAAACGATGGCACGAGGCAGGAGTATGGCTGGAATGGAGCAGCGCAGAATGGCCTGTCCTGCTTCCGAGTTTCTGTCCTCAGTGGCTCCCTAAGCAGAAGGCACAGAACTTGCCGAATGAAGCAGGTAATGGGATAAGAATGGTCCTAGACTCTGATGGGAGACCACACGTGCACACAACAAACACATACGCAGCATAAACACACAGATACAAGTGTACATACCACACGTACATACACATCATGCACACACACTCACATGCAAGCTTGAACACACAAAAACACAGGTATGCAAATATACATATGTGACATATATATATGACACACAGGCATTCATCCTTGCATAAAATGCAAGCATATGTACACATATATACATATGTGTGCCCATGCACACATCTCACAAACACATATGTGGGAGACACACATGCACACATGTACACACACAAGTACATGTCAGCACATGCATGTACGTGCATGCATATACATTTACTCAAACATGCAGATGCATGAGACACGTAGACAGGCACACACACAGACATATGCATGCACATATATACAGACATGAACATGCTCACCTGCACATACGTCTCACACCATAAACAAACACATAGGCATGCATTTTCACACACATGAACAATGTACACACATGCACATGTGCATTCAGCATCACGCATACAACGCAGGCATTTTTACTTGTACACACATCTAGGTGCATGTTCATATGTCCACTCCTGCGCACATACGTACGGACACACAGGCATATACCCATGTGCGCACATTGTACACATGTGCGTGTGTGCACATACCACTACACACACAGAGCGCCAGGGGATTTGCTGAGAATCAGAAGCAGCGTGCTGAGTGTGTGGTATTGTAGGTAGAAGCACAGACCTAGGCTCAGGAGCTCCAACTGCAGCTGGCGAGCACGTTGTTAAACCCACACCTGACCTTCTTGCTCACCCCAGAAAAGGGCAGGTCTTGAACGTTGGCCTTGTTTTCCTGTAGGGCTGAGACTCACTGCTTTGCACAGATCTGGCTTTTCTTCCAACCCAGAAACCTGGAAGAAGGTGGAGACCACAGGGCCAGGTACTTTGACAGTGACTCTACTCAGTCCTGAGACCCTAAGCCATGCACAGTCCCCAGGCCAATGCTCCTGCATGCTGAGTGGACACCTAGGGGCTTTCTCACTCACCTTTCCCAGAAGGTTCAACCCCTTGACCCTAAATGAGGAAAATCTCACAATGGCGTAGGAAGGCTGCAGAGATCAGCATAAAGCAGCTCCTTGACTTGAACCATGGATTGGGTCTGTTTGCCCTGCCCTGTCCACACAGGCTTTACTCAGTGAAATTCCGTCCCCTCTGCAATCTGAAAAATGATTCAACTGACTGCACCTTGAATTGTGTTGATCTAGTCTGGCTTTTTCCTTATTTTCTACAAAGTGAGTAAAAAAAGCCACATCCCTGATGGTAGGGATACTGCATTATGCTGGAGCTCTAGAGTCCTGGAGAACAGTGCTGCACAGGGCTGAGGCGGCTGCATGAGGGACTTGTGCTTATCTTCTGTTGTTGCTTTTTTTTTGGGGGGGCGGAGCTTCAAAGCCGAGCATTTCCCAGTTCTTCTCTGCAGCAGAGCCCTGCAAGGCCCCTGTTTCATAGTGGCTGCCAATCTCAGGCCACCCTGCCAGGGAGGCATGAGTCTCATTTATTAATTTTGTTAATGGCATTGTCCCCTCCCCACGTCCTTAGGGATGGCCCCAGGCCCTGGACCTTTGTCTTTGAACATCCTGGAGTCGAGCATCAAGGAAGGTACAGAGGGCCAGGAGGGTCCCCTGGCACTGTGCTCATGCACTAGCCTCTGCAATTACCAGCCACCTTGCCGGCAGACGGTAATTGAAAAGTGCGAACCACATGGGTGCAAGTCAATAATGGCGACAGTGCACAAATGACACTCAGAGCTTTCGGTGGCCGCCCCAGCGCTGTGTTGGCTTTTCACCTTTTATCCTTCTCAGCATCACGGCTTAATCCACTCTAATGAGGTGAGCGCCACTGCCAAGACCCAGCGGCCAGCCTTACAGCTCCCTTCTGGCATCACTTGGGGGTTGCAAGACACTGGAAGGAATGAGAGAGACCAAGGGCCCTTTGACGATGCTTCCCTGGCCACTCTGGCCTTGCTTCTGCTAGCCACACCCTGCCATCCCTGCCTCAGGCTTGCTAACTAACCTGCTCTGAGCTTCTGGGTACCAACTTAAGGTTGCCTCTGTGCATTCAACTTAGTGGCACACGTTTCTCCTAGTTTGAAGGGCACGGCTGGTGCCCACATGTCACTGTTTACAAACAGCGGGAGACTGCCAGCAGCATCGAGAGTGTGAATCCCTCTCGGTTGCTTCTCCTTACCCATCTGTCCATACGTCTTGAGCTGTAAGGACCCAAGAACTGTGGACAGCATCAGAAGCCACTGAGGAGAGATGAGATGGCACTGCTCACAAAAACACACCTAGGAGGAAGGAAATAAAAACAGATTTTAGCATGCTGTGGCTGCGTACTCTCAAAAGGAAACACACACGTGCTGGTTTAATTGGTCCATCCCATATGTTCTCCATTGCAGCTCTCTGTGGCAAGGTGGCTGTCCCTGAGATCAGATGTCACTTCAACACTCCTGAGCCTGCCCCACCACCTCCCCGGCTCCACGACAGCCAACGTTAATAGCACCGTCTCTTGCTGGCTTTGCTGTGCTCTTCTGCGTCTCGGCATCCAGAAACGCCAGGGCACTGCCCTTGTGCAGGAGGGTGAGCAGCCCCGTCGTGGCACCCTAGCCCTCACGTCGCTGAACTTCAACAGAGTTGAGGTGCTCTGCCAGCCTTTGGTGGCAGCGTTTTCACAGTTCATACAGAATTTTAGTTTAATGGCTTTTTTATTGGTAGAAAGAGGGGAGAGAGAAGAAAAGGCAATCAGGGTGTATTGAAAGCTCACAGGATTAGCTGTGTGGTCTCAGTAAATGTACACAACACAGGCAAAGAGGGGGGAAAAATTTTGGCTGTCACACAGCTCAAACCCCCTCCCTTTTCTCCAGGCTTAATCTGATTTTTGCCAACTTCCTTTGATCTGCCAGGGCCAGGCAAGGCAGGTCCACACAAACAGAAGGACTAAATGTGGAGATTAGCTTCATCCTCCTGCCCGGCTCCTAAGGCCTGATTAAGTCTGGCCTCTCTCAATTGTCTCTGAGCTGGCTGCCAGAGTGGCCCAGCTCAGAAGGAGGCAGGATGAAGGCTGATTCTGTAATGGACACTATTTTATCCCAGTGCTCTGAGAAGATTAGGCCTGGGGGTGTCACATTAGCCATGATCTCAGGAACTCTGCTCGTCTCTTGCCGGTTTCAAACACCTCTGCTCTGCCTTAGAACAAACAGGGAGCTTGGGCCCCAAGGCCCCATGTCGGGCATGAATAATTACCCCTGCGAAGTGTTTGAAGATCACAAAGTGCTGTGTAAATTACTCAGTTTGGGCTTCACTTGGGGTGATTTGCGGTGACTTACTGAATCTTTTCACAGTACAGAATTAAACTTTCTCCGGCACAGGCCTTAGCCAGCAAAGAAGGGAGGTTGCTCATAACTGTTAGCCTTCCTCTCAGATCAGCCCATGCAGAGGCCCTGCCAGAGTCAAGTGGTTCAGGAGGTGAAGCAACCCTCCCTGTGTCTCAAAGCGACCTTAGCCACCTGTTCCTGAGGTGGGGAACAGCCTGTCTCATACCCACCATTCAACATGGTGACAGCTTGATGTCCTGAGAGGCTTTCTGACCAATATAGACAGTTTACTTTCACTTTTGTTTTTAAACAGGGTGTAGTTCTTTAATTACAAGGGCAAACAAGAAAGAAGAGGAGGAGAGGGAGGAAGGAGGAGGTTGGGGGGAGCTGAAAGCTTCTAACTGGGGAAACAAGGCCATTAAACAAATCTCAGTTATAGAGAACTAGCCCATCAGGTAGGACTCCATCAGAGCCAGTTTGAGGTGACAGTGTTACTCACCCAAGTCACTCCTATGCCGGCCCTTCTGGCATCTGCCAAGCAAAACCGGGCTTTTGATTCTGAACGCATTTCTACAGTAGACTGTCTGTGGCCCTGTATGACCAGCAAATGGACAGATTACCACCCATGTATTCTTGCCTAACGCAAGTTGCTTCCTTTTCCTAAACAATAATTATGATGTTAACTCAAACTCTGTATGTTCAAGATGATCTTTAGTCTTGTGAAATAGTTTGGACATAATGCAAGAACACAGGTAACTGTCAAAGAAGCTGATGGTGCTACCAGAAAAGCGTCCCTCGTCCTCCGTGTTGAATTGCGTTACTGTTCCTGTGTTTTCACTAACACATGTTGTCACCTAATAAAGACCAAGAAAAGTTAACAGGTAAAACTAAAATATACTGAACATTGCTTTAAAGCAGGATAAATAAATTAGAAAACAATTCAACACCACTTACAATTCTTTCTTGCCAAGAACGGTAACAGCATAGTTTTTTTAAACTAGACTAGTCAGCAGTGAACTGCATCATTTGCCTAAGTGGAAAGGCAAAACCAAAGCCTGAAGGCTGGGTCAGCTTTGGGATCACGCTAACCGGAGGTACTCAAATTCAAGACTGGCATCCATAGAACATAACTGGCAAGCATTAGGAACAGAGTCCTTCTACTTGGAAGTTCGGTGATAGGATCAATCTCAAGCATAGTTTTGGTTCTCGACTTTATCCACCATAACCAACAGAACGTACTGGTTAACGTTCTGTGTCCATCTGCGTGTGGCACCAAGGTGGAAGTGTCTGGGAATCTGGGATCTCCTCAGAGCCGTGATGTGTGCTCAGTACGGAGGAGAGAGGGCATAGTTTGCAGTAGGAGTAAATAGATTCCTCACCAAAATGACTTTCTCTAAGGCAGTGCTTCTCAACCTGTTCCTAGTGTTTCGACCCTTTAATACAGTTCCTCATGTTGCGATGACCTCTGACCATAAAATTATGTTTGTTGCTGTTTCATAACTGTAATTTTGCTAGTATTAAAAATCCTAATAAAAACATCTGTGTTTTATGATGCAGTTAGGTGACCCCTGTGAAAGGGTTGTTCGGCTCCCAGAGGGGTCACAACCCACAGTTTGAGAGCCTCTGCTCTAAGGTCTTCACTACAATGACTCAATAACTCTGAGCAGTGGAATTGTCACCATTAACACTCTTCATTGAGGAACCTGCGGTGACTGAGAGGTCCAGTCCCACCACACTCATAGTGGCAGAGCTGCACTGTCAGCCTCCAATTCTTTGCGTCACATACCAACTGCCAAAGCTCTTGGATAAGGAGAGGAAGACCCATTCCACCATGGCCCAGGAAGGACTGGGCCAGGCTTCTTAGAGACATGAGCACATGAGCTGAGCCCAGTGCGTCACAGCTGCAAGTTACAGGAGCACCTGCAGTCCAGGTAGGAATGGACATGATCGTTTTGAGCCAACAGCTAAAGGTCACAAGTTCAGTGTCAGTCGAAGGAAAGCTTTGAGATAATGCTGATGGTCAGAAGCACTTGGATGCAGGAAACCCCCAGACCATGTCAAACAGCTAAGCAACTTGATCCAGGGTGTAGCTGCACTCCATCAAGGGAGCATTGACTGAAAATTCATTTCTTTCTTTAGTTTTGTTCTTTTAGACAGCATATTGCTTTGGGACCTGAGCTGCCCTCAAACTCCTGATCTCACTGGGTTTTCCAGCTCAGTGTTAGGACTAGGAGCTGCAGGCACACACCCCTACACCTGGCTTGTGGAAGGAATTCTGAGCTCTGTAAACCACAGCACTGTAAACCATAGATGCTGTGAATCATTCTTTGTGCTCAAATTTCAGCTGCTATGCTGTGAAACCCTTCAGTCAGCAGAGATGATTTAGCTTTCCCGTGACTTAGTTGAGTCTTTAGTGAAATCTAACCTGTCATTTGTCACACTCTAGTATAAACACCAGCCATGCCCACTGTGCCCCTGGTCTAGGAATCCAGGGCAAGGGCATGCAGAGTGTCCTAATCTGTCCCTGTGCACCGGCCCTTTTTAGAGGCCACTCAGATCTCTCCCACACACTTAAGGAAGTGTTGAGAGGAGGGACGGAGGTTCCCATGTTCTGACCACAGGCCTACTGTGCAGAAGTAGAGTTATTGTTGCACAGAAAACACCTGGGCATCCTAGAACCCAGCACCAGTGAATGCCATTTCTTCTTCTATGGGCATGCTTTGAGAAAAAGGGCCAGATCCTGTGAGGAGCTTGTCACCTCATGCTGCTTCAGGTCTCTGTGGATGCTCCGTTGGCAGGCAGTACAGACTTGGTACTGTGGTTCTGGCAGGAGTGGGTCCCACAAGAACAGCACTGGGGAGGGTTATCACTACTATAGGGAGAAGACAAAGTTCATATTTCTTGTGAGGTCTTCTCAAAGCAGGAAGTGGACTTAGTGACAACATGGCATACTTTCCCACAGATAGTCAAAAAGTGATCTCTAACCACACAGAAGCTGGATGCCTGGGCCTGCCATCCCTCTTAAATGGGAACCCCAGCTTTACACTGTGACTGACGTGGGAGTTTAGGTATGCAAGTTCAAATGAGTTCAGTTTCCTTATACATATAGCAGAAATGATGGTGGTACACATCTTAAAATCAGCCGGATTTTTGGTGTCAGGGACAGAATTCATTTATGCAAACATCAACTGTACCACACACCCACTGTACACTCAAGGTAGAGAAATGAAACATACTTTGCCACCATAGGCAGTAGGCAGGCAGTAAGGGAACTGAAAAGCAGGATGGGAAACTGAATACAAAATGCATCAGACAGATATAGTGTTAGTTACCATCCAATAAAGAGATGAAAGGAAGAAGAGTGGATTCTGGGGCAGCTCTGGAGAAAAGCCAGGATGAGGGAGACCTTGGGTTGACAGGGTTTGAGAGGAAGAGAAGCATGGTTGATAGAAAGGTTGTGTGACCCACACATGCAGCAGGAGGTCGGTGCTTCTGGGGACACAGCTGAGGCTGGGGACTGGGTATGTGACTACTTCGGTTCTGAGCAGGTGAGAAGATCCCAAAGCCAAGCAAGTGGGGCCTGATGAGGTTCTGGTTGGATGGTGACACTGAGAACAGCTAAGAATGACAGCAGTAGTTAAACTAACGACTGCAGTATAATGGTGTCGGTTACCTGCCCGAGCAAGCATTATGCAGCACATGCTGTCTGCAGTGTCAGTATGTTTCTCATTTCTATTTATATTCTCCATGTTAAATCTCACTTTTCCTGCAAAGGCTAATTGGGCTGTGTGCAGAGAACTTGCTTGATATGTGACACAGTATTCACACCAATTTCCACCACAGCCATCCATGGCAAGATCATCTGTGTGCTGAAGCGGTGCGCTGCTCTAGGGAGCTATGTAAGATAAAGCCGTGGGCGTTTCATCATGCTACCTGCTGGTGGGTAACCGCACAGGAGCCTTCCCAAGTCTGCCAGTTAGTTAAAGCAGAGATACACCTGCAGATGTTTTCCGGATTGTATGAATAGTTCTATAACCTCTACTGTAAATAAATGGCTGCACTGCATTTACTAGCACCAGATCTAGTGTTATTCACAGAGGCTCATCAGTCCCCTGTGGTGTGAGCTATTCTCTTATCACAAGAGTTTCTAATACAATCCTTATCACTCCCTCACTTCCAGAGGCTGCGACATATGGCTCTAGGTCAGGGTGTCAATCTTACAAAGTCCTTGAGTTTTCCCTGCACCCCTACAAGTTTGAAAACCCAGATAAGCTGTTACCCCCTGAGGCTTAGATTAAGACCATAGTTTATTGAAAAATAGTGTTAAGACCATTTTTTTTAAAAAAGAACAAATACAATAAAGAATACAAAGGAATGTTGGCCTGTGTTTGCTTTACATTTGCAACGTGAACTCAGATGCCTCCATCCAGTAAACTCCAGAATGTTTTGGTGTAAGGATGATGCCCAACTGTGCCTCTGCAAGGCTGTAAGGATGTGCTTGCCTCACCCACCTCCATAAGGTAGCCTGCAGGTGCCTCTGCAGCTTTACTTCTTCATTTGCATGCTGCTATTTTAAGCTGTCATTTTGGACATCCTCACACCCCTCCCCCTTTACTGCTGAGGGGACAATTCTTTTCCATCAACTAGACACCATGTCTTGGTTTAACAATGCCTTGCTGTTAGCTGGAGAGCACCTCTCATGCCCAGGAGCTGCAGTAGGAGCGTGGGAGCCTCCTTTGATTTCCTAATCCTCAGCTCCTCTGCCTGCCTCTGTGCATGAAGCTCTTTGGGTTCAGATTCCACCACAAGAATCCCTGGAGGAAGGAACGGTGCTCCAAGGATAGGAGGCAAGGTCAGCTCTCAGAGAGGAAATGTTCTTCCTTTGAAAATTGCCAGGGTCAGTTCAATAATTAGCCAGCTGAAGTGAGCTGTGGCCCAGGCCCCAGTAAACTTGCCAGCGGCTCTTTGGTAATGAGGTGGGGTCTCTGTCTGTACATTGGCTCTTACACTGGCACCTGGTCTTTGACCACATACTATACCCCTCAATCTGTAAGGTTTATTAATAGAGATTAATCAATGAAGATAGACATGGGGCTCTTTGGTGCAGCACACAAGGTCAGCCAAATGCAGGCAGTGCCAGCCTCTCACTCCGCCCCTGATCTTTAATTGATGTCCCTTGCTTAAAAGGCCACAAGAGGACAAGTGCCATCTGCCATCCAAATCGTGAGAATCTTCTCTTCAGGTCAGAGGCAGAGCCATCTTGAATTGAGCCATACTGCCCTCTGGGATAGATGAACTGGCCAGCAAACTTGCACACAGACATGTCCTGTGTGTCTTCACACTGAGCATGTACCAGCATTTCAGGGACTATGCTTGCTCAATTTTCTATTCCTCTTTCTCTCTATGTAACTCTACATCTGTGACTTTAGGGATCAAATGCATTTTTAAGTTAATTTTATGTACTTACATGTTGGGTTCATCGCCTTGCAAAATGAAGGTGCTGTGCTATTTTTCCTAGGGAGACAAAACCAAATGCTTGCCCAGAGAGGTACCAATGTGTCACACAAAATAAACATATAGCTTAATTGGGGTTATCAACAGAAGCTTGGATGACCAAAGGACAGATACATACTGAAAAGCCCACCCCAGCACAGGTGATGGCTCAGGAAAACTGCATTCCTGGATTTCTTAAGACCTGCAGGTAATTTGGTCAGTCATAGTCTCTTTGCCACCAAAACTGATCCTGTAGACAGCCTATGAGTACAGAGGGTTTTAATCTTTTACGTCTCAGCTTCCCACACCTTGAAAGTTTTATTTTCAGAGTCTTTGGAGCCACCTTCCTCCTAGTTAAAGGGAATGCTTCAATTAAGAGGAAATGGCTGTGTAGCATGCATGCCTGGTGTGTGTGGGGGGCACAGCAGAAACAAGCTTCCTTCCTGGTGTTGGCTGTCCAAGAAACAAAGGAACTGCATTGACCACAGTCTTGACTGTCTGTGGTAGCTCTCCGTCATTTCACTATCCCTGGGACACACTGGTAGATTCCAGCCTTTGTTCTGTAGGAGCCAAGTGTTTTTGGCCTGCAGAGCCCTACAACCCTGATCAGGGAAGAGACTGTCTGTGTACATACAAGCCTAAGACCAGTACATGTTGCAATTCCCCCACCACCTAGATAGTCTGCCTGATGTGTGTACTGAGCCCACAATCTAGAGAAACCAGAGTGGCAGTGTTTAGAAGACCCTGGCAGAGCCAAGCCTCCATTGCAGGAGATCAGTGGGCCACATCAAGAGACTTAGTGCACCATTTAACTCAGCAATGTCAGG
The DNA here is from genome assembly GCF_907164565.1 of Psammomys obesus. Taxonomy (NCBI): domain Eukaryota; kingdom Metazoa; phylum Chordata; class Mammalia; order Rodentia; family Muridae; genus Psammomys; species Psammomys obesus. The sequence continues at coordinate 3,812,946 of NW_026596440.1, read as the reverse complement.
CTAGGGGATCCTCTCTCTATCGGGTGCTTTTCTTCCTTGTGTGTTATTCTTATCTTTTGTTCATTGATGCTTAGTGGAAACTGCATATTAAAAATTGCAACATAATAAAGGCATTGAGTCACTTTTCCACATTCATGGTTCTTTAATGTCACCCCAGTGTCCTGTGGAACTGTTCAGTGTGTTCCACACACCTGGCCCCCATTCACACAAAACATAAGGCTTCACTTCCGTATATGGTTGGGCCTGTGGCCTGTGGATGAATCCTGCCGAGTAACAAAGTAGAAGACTTTCTTTTATCTTTCCTTTCTCTCTCTCTTTTTAAACTTTCTTGCACCATCCCTCCATTCCTCCAATCCTCTCTCTTTCTTTTGTGTGTGTTTGGTATATGAATATGTGTATATGCCAGAACACACCATGCAGTATCAAGCTGCATCATCTTCCTTCTCATTCCTTTGAGCCAGGGTCTCTCCTTGAACTAGGTTGCCAACAAGCAAGAACCAGGGATCCTGTGCTCCTTAGAGGACCAGGCATAGGGCTGGGATTGCAGTATGCTCAACAACTCCCACCTTTTTTTTTTTTTCCACACACACAAGAACAGGGAATCAGATTCCGTTGCCGATGGTCATGAGCCACCATGTGGTTGCTGGGAATTGAACTCAGGACCTCTGGAAGAGCAGTCAGTGCTCTTAACTGCTCAGCCATCTCTCCAGCCCCTCCAACTTTTTATACTGTGGTTTTGAGCTTATGTCCTCGGGCCTGTGTACCATGCTTCTTCATACTGTGCCGTCTCCCCAACCTGAGGCTGGACGTCTACATGGCAGTTTGCATCAGAAGAGGCAGCCTGACTGCTGATGGTACTTTAGGCTTGTACTCAGAGCCCCCCGTCCTCCTCATGGTCTAGAAAGGAGCTAAGTTATCTGCCCGGTTTTACAATCTACATAAGGGAGGGCATGGTGTGGTCAGTCCACACCTCTTTTACTTCCTGCACCAAACACCTGTGTGCTCACCTGCACAGTGACTCCACGCACCATGCTGGGAAGGAATTCCCAGCTGTAGTTTTTATCCCTACCCTCCTGCACTCTTCATACCCCAGAGCATCTGCTGCTGTGTAGGTAAGTGCCAGGTTGGAAAATCATGAGGAATCATGAGCAGTTTTGTTGCTGCTATGTGCTTTTGTGCTTTCCTGTTGAGTCTTTCAGAAGTGTTTGCTGTTTTCTTACATTTTCCAGCATGTGCTGAGAAGATAGCACAACCAGCAAAGAACTTGCCTTGTGAGCACCAAAACTACATACAAAAGCCAGAGCAGGGGAGGCAGAGATAGGTGATCTCCGGGGTTTGCTGGAAAGGCAGTCTAGCATAGGTCATAAATTCCAAGCCAAGGGAGAGAGAGACTGTATCTCAAAAATAAAAATACAAGATGGCCAGGACCTGAGGAACAAAAACACCCACTTTCATTCCTGGACTCTGCATGCATAAATTCCTTTCTCTCTCTCTCTTTCTCCTTTCTCTTCTCTCTCTCTAATGTCCTGTCCCCACCAATCCCTATTTAGTACATTCATGTTCTTTCTTGTTACTTTGGTTAGGAATTTATTTTTTTAATTACATACAAAGAGGAAGATTTGAGGGAGTGTGTCTCATAGGTGATTCTAAACTTAGTCCAGTCGACAATAAGAACTAGAAAGCTTTTGTCACCTTGACATCCAAACATCATTGTAACCCACAGGGACGGACAAGACTGCTGGGCTATCTGGATGGCTGCCTAGGACTGCCTCTGGATGAGCTCTCACTGGCTTTCTCCAAACATGCTTCTCCTCTTCCTCTGAAAATTTTAACTGCAGGGAGGAGTGTGCCAAGGTCCTCAGCTACATGGATAAGGGCCAAGACATTCACTTAAACTCAATTTCATTTTTTAAAGGTCCGTAAATAGTTACATTCCAAAGTACAAGGCGCTAGAGTTGCAACATACAAATTTTAAGGGACACAATCTAGCCCATAATATAAACCCACCAGCAATATTCCCACTTCAGCACATTTATCTGATAAATCTGATAACAGATTAAGGTCCATCAGCTGGACTACCAATACTCAGTTTCTCTCTCTCATTGAGTCCTCCATCATATTCTCTTTATAGGTAGAGACTCCAGCCAGTGGTTATAAACCACAGGCTGAACTGAAGACTCACCAATCATATCCAGACCTCTGCCATAACCTCACTCTTAGAAGCCCACTTTTTCAACACAAATGCCTGAGACTCTTCTCAATATTAGTGAAAAATTTCAATCCAGGTCTCAGTACAATCCTGGATGGCCTCAAACTTGCTATGACCACCCTGCTGCTGCCATGATCACCCTGCTGCTGCTTTCAGAAATCTAGTATTCTGTGCATCCACAAGCACACTTGGAATAAACTCCTGCTATTATCCCTAGACCCTCTCCCACTGAGTTTTTTCCATCCTGGTAAACTGTAGTTACATAATTCATGTTGGTGGAGCTAAGATCTTGGAGCCATTATTAAATCTTCCCTGCCAGCTACATGTAGCAACAAAGATACTGTGCCTAAATTCTTCAAAATATTTTCAGAATCTAAAAACTTCCCTCCACTTTCCTCTACTTACTACATCTTGCTTCTGTTGCTGTGGCAGACTCACAGCGCATATTTTCATGCCTGTGATTCAGTATCTGAAAACAATTATAGCAACATTTTAAAAAGTTGCTGGCATACTATTGTGTAATAGTCAGTTAAAATCCATGCTATCAGTTGAAGAATTGACACTAAATTATCTCCTTTGGACTATTTTCCACTGAAAACTCATGAAAGAGAGATGATAAAGATAGATAGATAGATAGATAGATAGATAGATAGATAGATACTTACATACATACATACATAGATGATACATAGATGATAGATAGGTAGACAGCTGTAGATAGATAAATACATATATACATAGATACATAGACAGAAAGACAGATGGATAAATAGATAAACAGACAGATAGATAGATTTGGATTCACTGGATAACATGTTCATAAATTAATTTAAAGGGGTATATAAACAAATGAACATAAGATAAAAATACATATGTAGGAGAACTCATTAAGTCGTAACTGCTGAGGACTTCTTAAAGAGGATGGACACACACACCAACACACCTTTTGCGTTTGTTCATAAAAAGAAGTCTGAAAATTCATATTACATTAAATTATTTCAGAAATTGTTTAGTAATCAAGACCACGGAGAGACACAGACAGGGGTGGTAGAAAAGAAAAAGAGAAAAGACATTTGCAACACAACTGTGGGGAAAAAAGCTTGTATCCAGAATATAAAATGAAGTCTTGACTGATTATTTAAAAAAAAAAGAGACAATCACATACAAATAAATCAAGATGCTGAGCATAAGACCACAGCAAAGTAACTAATAAAGTGCTCAAAGCCATGCTCAGTTTCTGGGTCGTTTGGATAAATGAAGCTTTAATACGTTAATCCTCGGCCTATCTCAATGGTTAGAATTCACAGATGGGCTGCGGCAAATATTGTTGAGGATATGAAGTAACTCAGAGAACAGGGCAGGAGTGCCACCATCCCTATGGCTGAATGCACACACACTCCATGAGGAGGTGCGTTGCAACTCGTCTGCATTAAACAGAGGACAGCGTTTCAGAAAATAACAATCTATTGATGCTGTCCACACAATGTCATTCTTGATAAATCAAACCCCAAACAGCCTGCATTAGTAAGGTGTCTGTTATTGTAACAAAATAACTGAGGCAATTAACTAACCAAGAAGAAAGGTGAATTTAACTTGTGGTCCTTTGCTTTGGGCTTCAGGGTACATAAATAAGCCATGCCAGAAATGCACGACAGAGCAAAACTAGTTAACTTCTGAGCCTGGAAACATAAAAGGAAGACCCTAGGATCACAGAACCTCTTCCAGGAACTCATGTTCTAAAGTTTTTGTTTGTTTGCTTGTTTGTTTTTTACTATGATCCACACCCTTCAGGTAACACTACCTTCCAAACACCACAGAGTCATCAAGCCTTATGCACCATGCAAAGTTCAGAAGCATTCAAACCATAGTATTACCCAAATGCCACTCCAACAGTAGGATGGATAGATGCTAGTATTTTGATAATATGGTATAACCCAAATGCCATGCCAACAGTCGAATAGCTGGACAGTGGTGTTCATAGGCTGTAGCATTACAGAATGTCATCCCCACAGTGGACCAGATAGATGTGATATTTCAAAATCATAGTGTGAACCGAGTGCCGAGCCAACAGCACAATGGACAGTGGCGTTCAGCCCTAACACAGAGAAAGAAGAAACAATGTGTACTTTTGTGCAACATGGACTGACCTCTTAGACATAGTTTCTCACCAACATAATTCCTGCCTGATTCCATCAGCAGGATTTGCTCTCATTAGCATGGAAAAGAGCCACACTTCTTTTTAGCCCCAACACTTTCCATTTTCTCTTACTTTGTTGGCTCCAAACTACCTTTTTTCTGCTCCTAGAACTCTGTATTAGCTGCTACATTTTCTGGAAGGTCAGAGAATGTCTAATAATGGCACACATGTGGGAAGAGTTACTCTTTGCCACCTGAGTCCTCCTTGGCATCTCAGCCTTCTGAGCCTGTGTGAACACCGCACCCCATCCGGAGCACACCAGGGAAAGGCTGTCAGCCACAGTTACCAGTGTTCCTGTGCCTTTCCACAGGAAGTAGCATCCCTCTAGAAGTCATCCACACTTCTTTTCAGCTTCACCTGTGGTAAAGCCAGCTGCTTTGGTTTATCATATGTAAAACTCGATACTGCCTGAGAAATGAACGGTGCCACTAGTGGGCTATTTCTCCATCACAGAAACTATATGCACTGAGTGTGCAAGGCTAGCAAACACCTTTCCTCTGGTTGAGAGGAGATTTCACAGTGGCTGGTTCTGGGAACATGTCACCCCAAGTTCACCATTTAGCAATAGCAGATTACAACAAAGGCCCTAGTGGAGGGGTGCAGCAATCCCTAGGCACCCTGGTGAGCTGTTTATGGCTTCTTCGGGGCTATACCCAAGTTGTGCTTGGGGCCACACTGAATCATGTTTCCATACAATGCGTGACTAATTTAAAATCTAAAGATTTGTGTGCAAGGGTTTGCATAAGTCTTATAATAAAGATGGCTCTACCACTGTCTTCAAATTTGGTCCAACACATAGACTATTCCAACAATACCAGGATGGCTTGCTCAAGTCCACCATCAAACAATGGTTTGTAAACAGAAGTTCTTGAGGAAGGTGGATAAACAAGCATTCACACCAACACACCAAAAAACAGACACAGAGAGACAGAAAAAAAAGAAGAAAGAGAGAGAGAAAGAAAGGGAGAGAGGTGGTTTAAAATGGCATCTTAAGCTGTGGGTTTTAACCATACACTGAGACTTATAACTGAATAGAGGATATAAAAAATTGGCAGCAGTAGAATGTTTCTGAACTCTCAACAATGAAAAACTAATTTCAAAACAAAATGTAATGAATTCAAGGTGTCCCTGATAGCACTCACCTGTGCCCTGTTGTCTCAGGTGACCTCACTGTAGTGTTGATTGCACATGGGAGACATGCACGCCTTGCACTGTGCATGCAGTTAGGTAACTGTGCATGCAGTAAGGAACACCGTGATGCCTCCACTCAGATGTGAGGCTGCTTATAGCACTTAATGATCTGTCTTGCTCTTACTGTGCATGAGAAGGTCTTCTTCCTCACAGAAACATGATAGTTTAAATACAGGAAACAAAGCCCTTTAATATTTTTATATTCCTCAGAAAATCAGCATTACTGTTCTGTATGTCTTCTATACATGACATGAGCTGCACTCATAAAACATCAAGAGTATGATCACTTAAACAGATTTGCCCAAGGACAACACCAGTTGACATGCCAACACGAATGCAGGCAATCTCACAAAGCTTCACCGCTAGATGAAGAGCTACAACCTATCAAGAAAACGCCTATGCTTGCCCATGCACATACACTAAAATTGGAACTATACAGAGAAGATTACCATGGTCCCTGCACAAGGAGGACACACAAATGTGTGAAGTGTTCCATATTTTTAAGATCATCCTGAGTGAGGCATCCCAGGAGTAGAAAGAGACACATGGCATGTATTGACTTATAAGTAGATATTAGACATATAATATAGAATAAACATATTAAAATCTGTACATCTAAAGAAGCTAAGCAAGGAGGAGGACCCTGGGTAAGATGATCAGTCCTCATTCAGAAAGGCAAATGGGATAGACATCAGAAGAGGGAGAAAACAGGGAACAAGACAGGAGCCTACCACAGAGGGCCTCTAAAAAGTTCTACCCAGCAGGGTATCAATGCAGATGGTGAGACTAATAGCCAAACTTTGGGCAGAGTGCAGGGAATCTTATGAAAGGGGGAGATAGAAAGACCTGGAGGAGACAGGAGCTCCACAAGCAGAGCAACAGAACCAAAAAGTCTGGATCCAGGGGTCTTTTCTCAGCCTGATACTCCAAGCAAGGACTATTCATAGAGATAGAACCCTTGTATAGATGTAGCCCATGGCAGCCCAGTCTTCTAGTGGGTTCCCTAGTTATGGGAAAAGGAACTGTCTCTGACATGAACTCAGTGGCTGGCTCTTTGATCACCTCACCTTGAGGAGGGAGGAGCAGCCTTGTCAGGCCACAGAAGAAGACTATGAAAACAGTCCTGATGAGACCTGATAGACTAGGGTCAGAGAAAAGGGGAGGAGGGACTTGGAGAGGGGCATGGGAGGAGATAAGGGACGAAGGGCAAGATTGGGAGGAGAAAAAGGAGGGGTTACAGCTGGGATACAAAGTGAATAAACTGTAATTAATAAAAAATAAATAAGTTTTTTAAAAAAGAAAATGTCCTACACACTAATCTGATGATGGGGGTTATTAGGGGAAAACTAGCCACTACAGGGTGTAACCATTCCTTTGCCATGTGGTACTGTGTATTTTTGTAAGTAGTGTTCTCAGCATTGATGAGCATATAACCAAAATTGCAATCTGCTCTGAGCAGTCTTGAAGCTGCCTTTTGTTCTGTGGAATCAAATACTCAGTCAACATTTAATTCCCAACATACAAATCCATTCATCTCATTAATATGCAGTTCTGGTTTTGTTTTTAATAAATAGTATAATTATATGTACACTTAAGAAATATTTTAAAGTTTTTTTATAATTTACTATCAATAAATGTCTGGCATGTATGTGCCTGGATGTCATAAATTTCTCAGGCAAAAGCAGTGGCATGAAGAAAGTTGAAGAAACACTTCTCTAAAATGCTCAGGTAGAGATTCATGTCCTTCCCCAGAGCAGCCCCTTGGGTCCCACAGTTATCTACTGCTTCCTCTGCTACTTTCCTGTCTCTAACACAATGGTGTGTCTTACACTTTCTCCTGCTGACCAAGAAACGAGAGGGAGTAAGTGACTGAGCCTCACCGTTTCCTTATTCCAGGAAGTCCACTTCCATGCTTTCCTGGTGCCGTTGCCCTGAGGGGTTTAGGGCACTTGCCCAGGCCTAGAAGCATTTTTCAATTGCTCAACCAGCAGAGATAAGCTTTCTGCTCCCACCTGGACCCTCCAGGACCAGCTCTGGACTTCATTTTCCACCTTCCAGCCAGGATGTTCTGCCTGTCCCAGTCTAATCCCTAAGGAGCAACTGTAGCCTCAGATTCAGAATCAAGGAAACACACAGATTCCCCCGCACTCACAAGACTTGTTTCTCGACTATACACACCAGTGTCCTCTGTGGCCATCTAGGCTTACTTTGGCCTCATTCCTCCTGTTATACCTCTCCACTGTCTGTCTGACACTTTTGGCCTTACCCTACTCTCAGACTGGAAGGTCTTTTCTCAGTAGCCTCAGAATTCTTTTCTTCAAGAACACAAGAACTAGAGACCCCATAATAGCAAGAGAGATGAAGTCTACAAAGTGAGTTCCAGGATGGCCAGGGCTACATAGAGAAACCTTGTCTCAAATAAATAAATAAACAAACAAACAAACAAACAGATAGATAGATAGATAAATAGATAAATAAATAAATAAAGATTCTGCATGTAATTTAATAATAAAATTACCACATGTTGAGGAATAAGCATGATAAGCCTGGTGAAGAGCCCTCTGGAGACTTACACTCTGAAACCCGTAGGGTACTGCTCAAAGATGTTTTTAAGAAATGGATACATGAAATGGTATACTATTCCTGTGTGTTGAAAACTGAATACTAAAATACTAATATATCATGAAAATGATAAATTTTGATGATGTCTCAATCAAAATCTCAACAAAGTTGTTTCTGCAAAAACAGAAAAATTTTGGAATTCTAATGAAATCTTAAGGACCAGGTAACATCCAGACAAGCTTGAAAAGGAACATGAATGTCCCCTACTCCTGATTTCAAAACTTACCACATAGTCTAAGGGAAGAAGAGTGTATTTCAGTGTTGCATAAAGACAAAGTGTAGCCCAAGAAAATAGAGCAAAGGTCCCAGAAATGAATCCTCGAATACATGGGCAAACAATTTAGAGATTATACTAAGATGACTGGACAGGGGAGAAACTGTCTATAAAGGCTGCTAGAAAATGATGTCTACATGTTAAAGTAAATAAATGTTGGTCCAACCTTTAACTTCACATCACATTCTGGTGAGTCACAGTCTAAATGTAAAATTACACATTCTAAAACTTTTGGAGAAAATAGTGTAATAGCGATAGACCTGGGAATAATTTCTTGGCTGTGACAAAATTAATGTGTGTAACAAAAAAATAGAATAAATTGGATTTTAGGACACCATTGTTAAAGCAAAAAATCTATAGAGGGAGCTGGAGACATAGCTCGACAGTTAAAAGCTATGTTCTTGCAGAGAATCTAGGTTCAAGACCTTCAAGACCCAATACATGACTGTTCATAACTATCTGTAACTACAATTCTAGATGATCCAACACCCTTCTCTGGCTTTGTTGGGAACCACTTGCATATGGCACATAGACACAAATGCAGGCAAGCCACTGGTACAGATATAATAAAAATAGAAAATCTTTAAAAATTATGCATCAAAAAATATGATAGAGCAAAGAGATAGTTGTTGGATTAGGAAAAAATATTTACAAGTCATGTATCAATAAGAGATAATGTCTAGAGCATTTAAAAGTATTTCCAATGGAATAACGAAAAGATAAGTAACAATGGCTAAAGATTTGAATAGATATTTATCCCAAGGTATACAAATAGCCAGTAAGCGTATGGAATAATTGCCCAGTGTCACTAATCTTGGAGAAATAAACACAAACTACAGTAAAATACCACTGTGCATCCATTAGAACTACCATTACTGGATGAATAGATAAGCAGCAAGAAAGCATTGGTGAAGATGTAGGGAAAGTGAGCCTTATGCAGTGGTTGTGGCAACTGTGTTGAGTGGCAGACACTCTGGGATAGAAAATGGCTTGGAAAATGTTCTTCTAAAGAAACTATCATCACACAACCCAGAAAATATACTTCTGGGTGCATTTCCAATTAAAAAAAAATGAGAAAGGCAGGTAGCAGCAAATAGAGAAGGAAGAGTGAGGCAGGTGGTGGCTGAAAGTGAGGTGTGGATGGAAGAAAGTCACTCCTGAACCTTGCAGGGAAAAAGTTCTCAGTTTCTTCATTGCAATAAGCTACTTTGTTGGTCACTTTCTTAAAAGGAATATTTTGTTTTCCTTTTTCATAGAACTTGGATGAGTTGAAATACACTGAGATTATCTACCCGCTACTACTTGAACACAAGGGAAGTTAGAACATAAGTCACCTTTACCCACAACCATGGATGAACACATTAGACAATGCAGGTCAACTTAAACCATGAAATATACCCCCATGAAACCCAGCTCCCCATATGGTATATGAAATGCAAATTAAAATGTGGAGAGGCAATTTTTTTAGGGTCCAGTTCTGCCCTGTACCTGCCAGGCCACACAGGAATAAGGGAAGGAAGCCAGAGTGCTGGATTTCTGACAATTTGCTGCCTTTACTTGCCTCCAAAGGAAAGTACAAGCTCATTGCAGCAATACTATCCTCTTGGCTGGGTTTGTTCCAAGTGAAAAGAGATCATTAACATGGAAATCCAAGTTTAAAGTGTCTCAAGATGCCCTGCAAACACCCTGTTAACATGCTATTCAGTGTGTTATGAACATATTACTTAAGTGACATCTCTTGTCAAGAAGGACCAGTGTTGGGGCTCCTCTGACTCTTAAACTCCCCCAAAAGTAAAAGTAAAATTATTTGGAAGGTAAAGTTGTCATTGGTCTCTGAGGCAACTGTTGATTTCCTACATTGTTGTAGCTCATGAAATTACATTGGGGTTTGGTATGGATAAATGAGGGGTGACTCAAAGTATGGGCACACAAAAAGAACTTCTAGACGCAGAGGATACTTCTATTTTAAGTTCCCTTTGCATTCTGCCAGAGTTTTTGTGACAGCAAAGATCCTCGTTTTCCCATCCTGGTGTCTACCCCAAGCCCCTGGTCCATGCTTTCTGAATCTATACACTGGGCTCTGCATCCCACCTCAGGCATCTGAACAATGGGAGCTGACTCCTCCCCTCACCCAGCTCCACGGCTAGCAATCTATCACTTTTATGTCTGTTTTGGCTAAAGTTATTTTGAAAAGCAGGTTATATTTCTCTGAAATGAAAAGGTAGAAAGAGATTCCTTTGGTAATTACCAGTAGCAATTGGGAACTTCCATGGTCGGTAGAAAAGTCATCTTGGGAATGCTTGACCATGATGAAAGAGAATTAGTGTGGCTGAAATAAGTGGAGGGAGCTGACCTCAATGGTCCCCTCTACCCAGTACTGACCTTACAAATATAAGCTGGCCCACTCCTCATGTGACTCTTCTGATTGGGCCTCAGAGGGAAGTGCAGTTTTCAGGTTGTGGCTTCCTAGGACCTTTCTAAAGAGGACTACCTTTTCCAGACCCGGGAGAATTGACTCGTGGCTTGCAAACCAGCTCAAATGCACATGCCATGTCATTCTAAATCCTCCCATTGCTAGGTCACTTAGCACAGGCATTTAGTTCACACAGTAGACACTGTATGTTATTGAGGTGACAGGCCTTCCTCAAGACTGTTTGCTCCCAGAGGACATCATGAGACGCAAGGCAGCTACTTCTAGCACAGATGATCTTGAGCAAACCAGGGACATGAGTCACGCTGTGTCTTGTGGCTTGGTGCCATCTTAAGCAGAGACTCAAAGTGCATTCATTTGTTAAGAGCTCAGGGAATGCCCAGAGCACTGGGTTAGATGACCACAGTCCCAGGTGTCCATGACATGAGCTTCACCTGTAAGATGAGCAAGGTAGAGAACATTTAAGCCCCAGAGGACTGCAGTTCAGACTGCAGGATTCAACTGAGGTAGCAGCTTCCCCTAGGAAGGACCTGGGCAGGGGCCTACTCTGTTCACTAATGATGAGCACATTCTGGCAGTGGGAAGAGGACATAGAACAAATAAGGAAGGAGCTGATGGAGGATATGATCTGGAGTACTGGAGGGGACAACCATAGGCTGCATGACTCCAGGGTAGGCTAATAGGCCATGGAACAGAACACAGAACAAGAAGTTTTCCTAGTGGTTATTCTCTGGTGGTTTGAAGCCCTGCTGTGATTCCATTTGAGCACCTTTCTCAGAGAATGACTGTCACACTGACTGTACATCAAAGAAGATAGAACAACAATGCTTGGCTACACCACAGGAGCTAAAGGGCCAGGGAGAAGGTAGAAGGTCTGGGATCTGAACAAAGAAGGTGCCAAAACCCATACTGGGCAAGATTGGGGGCTTAGGGAATGTGAAGGGTGGTGGTGGGCCCTTGTGAAAAGTGGAGAGACAGGAAGTTAAGGCTTTCTCCAAGGTATGCAAGCTAAAGCCTGACAAAGGCAGGAGCCTTTGCAATTGCAGTGTCTAGAGAGACAAGTCTGGGATATAAGGGGGGGGGGAGTCAAGGGCCCCAGTCATGTCCTTCTGTTAGAATTATGGTGGAGGTGTTTCAGCCGTTGAGCTCCACAAGTGAGCGGTGGTGAAACCAGGATCCCAGTGATAGACTGCCTGCCCATCAGACAGGCCCTAGCACCCAGCCCCAGGTCCCTCCAGCATCCAGAGTATTTGAAAGCACACAGTGTGGGCAAGGTCCCCAACACCATACCCAACAAAACCAGAAAGTCACCCAGCAGGAGTTGAACAGCCAGGTGGGATTAAAATCTCCTAGAAATGGAAGATCAGAAGCCAAGTTTTGGTCTCAAAGGAACACTAGCATGGAGCACCAGGTGACTTGAACCTGAGTGCTGCTCCCCATCTTCTCAGGAGAATAAACTGCCTTGATCTCCCCTGCTTTTAGACTGTCATTCCAGATGGGTTCTTTTTACATCCCATTATTCTTGAAAGGCTCTTGGTGCCCCCTCCATCTCATGGTATTTCATCCATGCAGAGAACAATCCTTCTTGCTTTACCCACTTTTATTTTAACCATGCCTGTCTACTTTGGACAAGCTTACATCCCCTAAGTTGATGCCCACATAGCAGAATCAGGCCAGTCTGTTTGCAGCCTCAGGGAGACCTTTCTGGATGCTCAGTGCGTGCCTAGGTGCTATGATTGTATTGAGCATCCCCTTCAGGTGAGGTGCAGTTTTTCTTTTCCCCAGAGTTTAATTATGTGAAACATCAGGGTGGGAATTTGAACCCCTTTCCTGGAAGGAAAAACTGTAGCATTCATCTCAGTCTCAAGGTTCTAGTGAGAGCTAGTATGCTTGCAGCAAGCATATGAAAGGCCACCCCTCCAGGTGCTGCTGGTGTCCCCCAGGTCTTCATTGAGTGCAGTCACCTAACACCAACAATCACCCTCCAACCCTCACCCACCTAGACAATCAGACTTCCTTCAGAAACTCTCCTGAGGAGCTATTTTTTCCTAGATCAAATCTTCACCCTGGGATAGCTTATCCTGTCATCTGCTTTGGGAAATTGATGTCATCACTAAGATTAAACTTGAGATAAGTAAGCAACACCAGGCATGCGTGCACAGCAGGAGTAATCATGGTGGAAGCAGAAAGGTCAACTCACAAGGGACACTGGCTATTTCTCGGTTTACATAGCTCTCCATTGTGTGTGCTTGTCCCAGGCTCCCCTCAGTTCTGCACTGGTCACCAAGTGGCAGTGCTTATCTAGACTGCCAACTTGCGTAATAGAGAGAATTGAGAACTGAAGTGTGAGTTTCCAAAGTTCTCTGGGTAAATATCTGCATTGGTCAGAGACAATGGAATCCTGTTGTACACACAGTGGCCTTTCTCACAAACAACCTGCTCACAGGGTCTTATCTATGCAGAGATAACAATTCAGATAAAACCTGAACTGCTTGAAGATTGTAGTGGCAATTCTACTTTCTAAATCAAGTGACTTATACTGGCCTGTTTTAATAAAGGACATACGCATGGCCACAGATAATACCAGATTAGTTCAGAGAACCTCTGTGCCTAAGCCACCAAGCTGTAAGGAGCAAGTGCCAATGCCAAGAGACACTCAAAATGGAATGGACTGAGAGCAGGTTCAGAGACAAATACAGTGTATGCTCATATTTGTGGCTGTATCATAGAGTCATTGAGTCCTAGGAATCCATGACTATTATACATTTTGCTACTCAGTTCTTCTTAACTCTTCATAAGAGACTTTATCCAAATAATCTACCTGAATATCAATAATTCCAAATGGGTTGTAGGCTCATTGTTCACTTTCCTTTGAACACAGACTTAATGCAGGAGAATGTCTGTCTAGGATGTACTAGCAGGTTCCTGGATTTTTTGGATCTTATTCTTGACAGAAAACAGGGTCTGTATCTTGTGGAAACACGAAACTCACCTTAAAGAAAGGGGGAAAAGCCACTTCTGGGGAAGGTTCAGGGAGCAACATGCAGATTGCAATAGAGATCTCAGGCCCAGAGCCATCAAACACCAGGTTAAAAGTGTCCCAGCAAGCAAGCTGCTGGGCTCTCAAAGTTTACAATAAAAGTTAATGCGCTTAAGATAATCAGCCTCCACTCCGTGGAGCCTTCAGTAATTTTGCTCCTGTCACCAAAGGAGCCTCAAGGGATGGACGGCCGCCCGCACCCGTAATGAAGCACTTGGTGCCCAGGCAGCTGTCACCTCACCTGTTTGCCAGCCCATAGGAAGGCTGGAAGAAATTCTCCAATTTAGCAAGCAAACTTAAGTCATTATTAGAAATGACAGGGAAACCTGATGAAATTGTACTTTCAATTGGAAAACAAAATTGCAATCAGACCAACATGATTTCCTCGTGGCCTGACCATGCTAGTGCCAGCCGAGACATGGGCAAATGTATTTAAAAGTCATAATGGAGCATTACCACGCCATCTCCTTTCACTGGCCCTTATTAATATAAAACTTCAATTTGCATGTAAATGTGGTCAACTTTCATATCATCAAAATACATGAGGCCTGGGAAAGTAATGAATTGAAGTTGGATGCGGCAATTACTGACGTTTATAAAGAATTTTAAAGAGGTCAGTCCAGTCTTGGCTGAGAAAATGAGGAAATCAACAGGGAATATTGTCAATATAGCAGCCGGGGGAGTTGGAGGCAGTCCCAGGTGCTGGGCGTGAGATGATGATTAATAGAGAGGGGCCTAGTGTACGCTCACCCACCACTGGCCTGGCCAGACCCAGGCTTGAAAGGGCTCCGGCTGAGTCCTCTCGGAGCTTCCTGGCCGTGTGGCACGCAGTTTCCAGGGGGAACGCAGGGAGCAGTGCTGAGTGTTTAATTGGGCTCTGTGTCCTTTGAGGTCCTCCTCCATCCATGGTGAGCAGTTTAACCATTTCTTCTCACCCCAGATTAGGGCCACAAGGATTTTTAAAAGGCAGTCTTCTAACCCTCGCCAAGCCCTTGGCTTCCTTGCTAAAACAAGTTAAACCGCCTTACTGTGTCATGATGTCAGTTTCCGAGCTGCCTCTTAGTTTTAAGCAAGAACTATTTATCTGGATGCATGTGCATACATCCTTGACACTGCAGAGGGATTTGTGTGTTTTCTTTGCCTATTTATGCAAACAAGTTAACAAGCCACATCGTTTTAAACATGCCCGGGAAAAGCGATACACAGAAAAACCTGCTCTGATTTTAGAATCTTCAGTAGCAGATAAAGCAGGTCGGAATGCTCCCCAGAACCCACCACTCTCATGTCTTTATTCTTGTAGTGATGGGGCAGGCTTCTCAGGACTCAAAACCTTGCACAGCCCCTTGGAAGCGGGGCTGGGACCTGGAATTTCCACTTTCCATCTGTGGGTGACATTCCCCATAGTGCACCTTGAGCTGTTCCCTGAGTTCCCTCTGTTCACAGAGTCACGTGAATATGACTCTCAGGACTGCACAATGCTGTAGAATAAGTCTACCTGCTGTCTGCTTCCATCCTTTGCGTGACTCAGCGAAGGTTCTTGGCTGCAAATAGGATTAGTCCTCTGAACAGACATTGTGAGCTATTCTTGAGCCCAGTTCCCCAGAGGACATTGGGATTTTGTTCTATTTTCCCTTAGTTTGGGCTCAATTTAAATATTATATATAGAGATACATCTATGTATAAATTAGTCTCACTGTGTGTGTGCCTATGTGTGTTTGTGTGTGTATGTGTGTATGTATGCCTGTGTGTGTGAGTGTGTGTGTATGTATGCCTTATGAATGCATGTGTATATGAGTATGTGGTATGTGTACATGTGTGTATGCAAGTATGAGTGTGTGTATATATGTGTCTGTGGTGTGTGTGTATGTGTGTGTGTGTGTGAGTGTGTGTGTTGTGTAGGCATGTGTGTTGAGTGTACACATGGTGTGCATATGTATGAGTGTATGTCTGACCATGCACACAGGCACGGCTGCAACAGAAGGTGGGGCTCAGAGGGTCACTTTCTGGTTCTTTCCTTCAGCTATATGAAGTAGAGAGCTTAGTTCTTCAGGTAAATGTCTTTGTCCACTGAAACCTCTTGCCAGCCTGCTTAGGGCTTTCCATTATGTCTATAATCCAGTGTGTGTGTGTGTGTGTGTGTGTGTGTGTGTGTGTATTCTAAATTTAGAGGTATGTGATAATTGCTTCTAGCCTCACTCAGGCTTGAATATAGGGTTTCTGCAAGTGACACCTCCTTGGTACATTCATAGCAGATGGCAGCCACTAGAATGTCCTGTATCTTAAAGGAAGCACTTTTGTTCTTACTAGTAAAAATGGCTTCAGTCTCCTGAGGACTGTGGTGAAGGGATGAAGTCAAGGCTTTGGCTGAGCCTGTGGGTCTCCTTCCATATGTGGTCTCTGGTTTTGGGGACCTTGCATCTAAGTGATTCGGTGTCTCCTGAGGGCTATGAAAGCTAACGTGTGTATTCTCTCTACAGTTTTAACCTCAGTGTCTGCCCCAGAAGCATCTGCTTTTGCTGAGTCCCTTTCCTAGAGAGGGGTCTAGTTGACTGTGGGGCCACAGGCAGTGCATGTCAATAGGAGAAGGGATGAGTGGTGTGCTCACAAGCTGAACATACACAGGTGCTGCAGAACTGCCGAGACGGAGCCTATGTTTCAACATGAAGTGTGGCCTCAATATGCAGTGAACACAGTAGGGATGGGAGAAGAGAGACAGAAGAGGAGGGAACTCCAAAACGACCTTGGGACAGCACAGGAAAGGACTGAGTGTCATGAGCTGAGCCGTACAAACTCCACAGGGATGCAAGGCCCAACCATCCCATGACTGTGCTTAGGACCCTGCCTGTCTCTTGAAAAGAGTGAATGCATTGGTTTTGCACATCTGCCTGAAAAGAGTGAATGCATGGAGTTTGCACATCAGCCTAAAAGGACTGAATACATAGGTTTTGCACCTCTATCTGTTAGTGTCTGTGTTGCTAACCTAGTCCTTCCTCTTTAGCAGGGAAAAGATCCGTTTATACTGTTGGATTCTGCTCATACTTTGGGAATCTGGAATGTCTTAACATGGAGTTCCGGCATGCTTGCCACCTGGAAAGGTGGACCTGCACCTGTGGTGTTCTGGTGGAGGCCCCACATGGAAATATGGAATAAGAACCAGCTTGAGTCTCTTCCCTGCATGGAAACCACTCAGGCCATCACAGAACTTTACACTCTTGCCCTCACCCAATCTCACTGCCTCCCAAAGGCTCTGCCTCCAGATACCACCGACATGGAACTTTGGAGGTGAAGTTCTAATGCAAATTTCTGGGGATATAACCAAACCACAGCAGCACCAGGTGACAACAAAGACCCATGGCAGCTTGGAGGAGCCTTCTCAAGGTATCCCATACATGACACTTCTCCTTAGGCCTCCTCCCTCCTGCTCGACATATATCAGGCCCTCTAGAACTCTGATGCTCAGATATGGGTACAGGTGCTCACAGCCCTTGTTAATTCCCCTTGCTAAGTCCTTGCTGAATGGGACAAAGCCAAAGCCTACTACAGTTTGTGTTCAACTGAGCCACTGAAATACCTCCCGGCTCATTGCACATGTCCATGACAGGCCCATCTCCCTGGCTATGAGGATCCTGCTCTCCCTGAAGTCTTGGGACTCATTCTGCAGCTGATAGGATGTTTTTTCAAAGCAGCAAAGCACACACTGGTGTACTTAGCAGGGTGGTGGTCACCTTAGAGGGAGCACCTGACTTCTATAAATGGTGATGGTTATTGCTGGCTTGTCTTGTTTCTGCCGCATTGATGGCCATACTATAGAACTTGGTACTCACAAATCGTTTCTGCTACACAGAAGAATTCATGGCTGTTGCTCAAGATCAAAGAGAGAGAAGGACTCAGGGAAAAGCTAATCATTGGGAAAATAGGATCGATTTGGAAGAGCATTGGATTTCTGTAATTCTTCACTTTTTCTCATCACTTAAAAAAATCTACTTGTTAATAACAACAGCTCAAATAAATCACTCAATAGGTTGCAATGCCTTGAGGAGGAAGAAACCTCCATGCTGCTTCACGTCGTCTATCTCATTTTTAAATTATATGCAGCTATTATTTTGAGGACAATGGTGTGCATGTGACATGGCGTGTTATCTTTTCTTTCTCAGAAAAGTGTCTCCAACCTCCCATTCTTTCCTGTGTAAGCCACTGTAGCTTCCATGTGTAAAAATAAAAGTGTTGACTAAAAAAGCTGCTGTACAGGACAAGAGCCACTCACTGCCCAGAGAAATGCAAGCCCAGTTTCTGCGTTTTTATGAACGAATAGATGACAATAATTAATCAGAAGCCAAACTGAACTTTGACACAGTAACACAACAAAAACCTTAAGAATGGGAGGCTTTTCAGGATTTCATAATTCAGAATATGTAAACACATAGGAGAGACATTTTCATCTTTTCATATGATCGTAAGAAACGATATTCTAACTCCACGCTGGGACTTACTGTGGGTTACTCACTTAGCTGACCTGGTCATTATGTTATGTTTCTGATCTCTGTCCTCCCCTTGATTGTCTACAAAGATGGCTCAGTTCTTGCTTAGTGAAGGGACAAGAGTTGGCACGTCTGCACTGGTGACTCACTGTCATGGAGTTGGCTCCTGCTCACAGCTGGAAAGAACCCTGGATTTATTCCCTCTCTAAGCGAGGGCGAGACACAGACCCTCTGAGCAGAGCACACTGGGGTCCTGCAACACATTGTTTCAGGTGCACGGGTCTTGATAGAGGCTGCAGAATACTGGGACTTGAGTGAGGTGATGAAAGGCTCATTTCATGGTGGGGCGCTTCCAGGAGCATTACTCAGGGGCAAATGCATTGTCAGCTGATTAAGTGTTTTACAGAGTTGGATGGAGGCACACCTCCCGTCACCTTTTTGTCTACACAATTCTGCAAGTGTTTCTGCATTCTCAGGAGCCCCTTAGATGTGTCCCTGGACCGGTGCTGCAAGAGAGATCAACAGGAATTTTTTGGTCTTCTCTGAAGACCTGGAGATTTCCCAGAAGTGGAACTCCATTGGATGGACTCTGGGTTTTGTGTTACCTTTCAATACACTTTTACCTCATTGTGGATTTCTAAATTGGTTGCCGAATTATCTGATAGCAAACAGGTGTAGAGAATTATTCATGGAGCAGTAATGGAATATTACAGCCTCTACAGTGAGGGCCCCTGGTGTTACCCGGGCACCTGGTGAGGTGGTACCAGAGGGTGGAAGTCCAGAACAAATGAAACTGTGGTCTTTCCTCTTCCAACTCAGCTGAGCTTTAAACTGGTTTGCAGTCAAAACCAAAGAAAGATAAACTGACAATTGCAGGTCAGTGGTACTTAAGGCTCCTGTGGAGACAGTTCCTGCTTCTAAGGCACCAAGCTGCCTGAGTTCATAAACAGGGGTCTGGGACTCCCTCATGTTCACAGACTGGTTAGGAAGACTCGGGCCACATCATCAATCACAGCATCATATTCTTACAGAGGTTTCTTAGCTCCACAGAAAATGTTAAACTGTCTAAAAAGTCTTCTGCTTAAGGTTTTTGAGCAGAGAGGCAGGTTTAATAAGGACATTTTTTTTTTTGCTCAAGTATATCATGCATTTTATCCATATTCTCTCATCCTCCCCCTTCTTTAAATTTTCTTCCTTCTCTCAGGTAATTACTGTTTATATGCCATACACACATTGTGACACACACACACACACACACACACACACACACACATACTCTTTGAAGATCTGCACATGAGAGAATATGTGTTATTTGTATTTTGGTCCATTAGTTTCTTTAATATGAAGATGCCCAAGAATCCTTTGAATGTGCCATTCAATCCTTTTAATGGCAATTTCTTGAGTGAGCTGGGTAACAAGGCTAAGCAGCAGCTGTCTCTCACATTGCTGGAAGGCAGCACCGTTGCTACAGGGTGCAGGAGAGGGACAAGCTCACCTTAAATCCTCACAAGAAAAATCACAATGAAAATATTTTAGAGTGAGTATATACCATGTGTGTTTTTCTGCTTCTGGGACAGCTCACTCAGGATGATCCTTTCCAGATCCCACCATTTACCTGCAAATTTCATGATTTCCTTATTTTTCATTGCTGAGTAATACTCCATTGTGTAGATGTACCACAATTTCTGCATCCATTCTTCAGTTGAGGGGCATCTAGGCTATTTCCAGCTTCTGGCTATTACAAATAAAGCTGCTACAAACATGGTTGAGCAAATGTCTTTTTTGTGTACTTGAGCCTCTTTTGGATATATGCCTAGGAGTGGTATGGCTGGATCTTGAGGAAATGCTACTCCTAGTTGTCTGAGAAAGCACCAGATTGATTTCCAGAGTGGTTGTACAAGTTTACATTCCCACCCTCCATGTACACTCACTCATATAGACATGTAATATAGGATAAACCTACTAAAATCTGTACATCTAAAGAAACTAAGCAAGAGAGAGGACCCTGACTAAAATGCTCAATCCCAAAAGGCAAAGAGGATGGACATCAGAAGAAGAAGAAAACAGGAAACAACCTAGAAACCTGCCACAGAGGGCCTCTGAAAGGCTCTGCCCTGCAGACTATCAAAGCAGATGCTGAGCCTGATGGCCAACTGTTGGGCAGAGTGAATGGAATTTTATGTAAGAAGTGGGAAATAGTAAGATCTGGAGAGGACAGGAACCCCACAAGGAGAGCAACAGAACCAGAAATTTGAACACAGGGGTCTTCCCAGAGACTCATACTCCAACCACGTACCATGCATGGAGATAACCTAGAACCCCTGCACAGATGTAGCCCATGGCAATTCAGTGTCCAAGTGGGTTACATAGTAATGGGAAGAGGGACTGCCTCTGATATAATCTGATTGGCCTGCTCTTTGATCACCTCCCCTTGAGGGGGAAGCAGCATTACCAGGCCACAGAAGATGACAATGCAGCCACTCCTGATGTGATCTGATAGACTAAGATCAGAAGGAAAGAGAGGAGGACCTCCCCTATCAGTGGACTTGGGGAGGGGCATGCATGAAGAAGGGGGAGGGAAGGTGGGATTAGGAGGGGAGGAGAGAGGGGTTTATGGGGGATGCAAAGTGATTAAAGTGTGATTAATAAAAATAAATTAAAATTAAAATTAAAAAAGAAAAGAAAATATTTTTTATTTATTAATTACACTTTATTCATTTTAGAAAAAAATCAAAATATCAAAGGGGAGACATAGTTATTGGACTCTCAATTACACAGTATTAAAGGGCTTCATGGAAATTTCCTACCTCACTTCCTTGGCATCTTATTTCTGCCATAAAAACTCACACAACATCTGTGGCTTACCACTACATGGATTGCTTATATTCCACTTCAGGAGTTCAGACAGGCAACACGAAGCTCACTGTGCTACAGTGTGCATGCCATCACTCCAGTCCAGAGGCTCTCAGGGAAAACGAATTACGGAATTCTTCACAGTTACCAGACACACCCACACTCCGTCCCTCAGCACTGTCCTGGTACCTCTCACCAGCTGTCCCTTTCCTCTGACCCTCTGTTGTCCCATCTGCTTTTCTGATTGCCTCCCCTTGCCAGGCTCTTTCTATCTTAAAGACCTTTATGAAGATGGTGGGCCCGCTGGAAACCTAGTCTTCTTGATCAGACAAGATTCTCAGTTTCACACACAGTCTCCGCTCTTCTGACCACATACTAGAATGTTTTCCTGGTGTTAGAGTCCTGGAACCTGGTTGTGGATAGAATTTTGTGTTCCGCCCCCAATTTATTAAAAGTGACCTCATACAGAGGTTAAATTCTCATAAACACCATAGTTTTTCTGAATGAGAAAAATGCTCAGATCCTTTGGACTGTGAGGTTTTTCCTGTGTGTGTCTGTCACTAAAGTGAGGGATAACAGAGAAGTGAAGCGAAAGGACAGTGTCAATACACTAACTGCAACTTGTTTAAAAGTCATACTTTACCCCCTGGTAAGATGCTCACCTACACGTCTAAGATGGGACATATGCTACTCACATCAACGGACCTCATGTCACTAAACATGCAGAGAGCAGCTAAGGACCACAAATACCAAGAAGGCCAGACTCTCTGTGTATCATATCACCGCTGCTAAAAACAGTGCCAAGAAGCTTGTAGAAACCCAGTGGGCATTTATAAACCAACAGCATCAGCTTTGATGAGACAGATTTGATACAAATTCTGCCTCTGTGGAAGTCAGTGATTTATAGTTATAAATTAAGTAGTATGAAGTTCTTGCTTCAGAGGCCCATGCTGTCACAATTACCATATTTGAATGAAAACACCAAGGTGTTAGGGTCCCTGTTTCTCTCTCCAGTCACCAGCATCTATTTTCACCATCTACCACATAACAGATAATACATAGCCACCTGACAAATAAGCAAAGTTACTTATCATTAAAAAAAAATTCATAGACCTATAGGTAATGAATTTCTTAATCATTTTTCAATTGTGTAGTAGGTTTTTAATTTTTAAATTTATTTTTATTTTTATTAATTACAGTTTATTCACTTTGTATCCCTTCCCATAGCTCCCTCCCTCCTCCTCTGCAAATCCCACCCTCCTTCCCTTTTCCCCACCTGTGTCCCTCTCCCAGTCCACTGATAGGGGAGGTCCTCCTCCCCTTCTCTCTGATTCTAGTCTATCAGGTCTCATCAGGAGTGGCTGCATTGTCTTCCTCTGTGCCCTGGTAGGACTGCTACCCCTCAGGGGGAGGTGATCAAAGAGCAGGACAATCAGTTCATATCAGAGACAGTCCTTGTCCCCATTACTATGTAACCCACTTGGGCACTGAACTGCCATGATCTACATCTGTACAGGGGTTCCAAGCCATCTCCATGAGTGGTCCTTGTTTGGAGTATCAGTCTCAGAAAGGACCCCTGTGCCCAGACTTTTTTGATCTGTTGTTGTCCTTGTGGAGTTCCTCTCCTTTCCAGGTCTTACTATTTCCCACTTCTTTCATAAGATTTCCCACACTCTGCCCAAAGTTTGGCTATGAGTCTCAGCATGTGCCTTGAAAACTGCAGGGTAGAGCCTTTCAGAGGCCCTCTGTGGTAGGCTCCTGTCCTGTTCCCTGTTTTCTCCCTTCTCCGATGTCCATCCTCTTTGCCTTTCTGAATGGGGATTGAGCATCTTAGCCAGAGTCCTTCTTCTTAATTAGATTCCTTAGGTGTACAGATTTTAGTATGTTTATCCTGTATTATATGTCTAATATTTACTTATGAGTGAGTATATACCCTGTGTGTCTTTCTGCTTCTGGTATAACTAAACTCAGGAAGATCTTTTCCAGTTCCCACCATTTACCTGCAAATTTCATGAAGAAAGAATTAGAAGAAGATATCAGAAGATGAAAATATCTCCCATGCTCATGGCTTGGCAGGATTAACATAGTAAAAATGGCTATTTTACAAAAGGAATCTACAGACTCAATGCAATTCCCATCAAAATACCAACACAATTCTTTACAGACCTTGAAAGAAAAATTCTCAACTTCATATGAATAATAAGAAACCCAGAATTGATAAAAAAAAAAACCCTCTATAATAAAAGATCTTCTGGAGGTACCTACATCCCTGATCTTAACTATAGAGCAACAGTTATAAAAACTGCATGGTACTGGCATAGAAACTGACTGGTGGATCAATGGAATGAAACAGAAGACCCAGAAATAAATCCACACACTTACGGACACCTGAGTTTTGACAAAGATGCCAAAACCATACAATGGAAAAAAGATAGCATCTTCATAAATGGTGCTGGTCTAACTGGATGTCTACATGTAGAAAAATGCAAATAGATCCATTCTTATCACCCTGTACAAAACTAAAGTCCAAGTGGATCAAAGACCTCAATATTAAACCAGTAGGTTTTATAGATGCAGTTAGTTTGTAGTTTTCCTTAATGGATGGATCTTCAAAGTACCCATTACACAAAAAGTGTGAGGAGTCCATTAGTCATTATTTGTGTTGAAGGATATCTGACTGTGTTGCCTGGGACTTCATAATTGGAGTAAAAATGAAAGCTGAGGCTGTGAAGAAAATCTCTGCAACTGATAAACAAAAGTAAATTAGTAAACTGTGGTCTTCCCTTGCTGTCTACTCTATGTGTCTGGAAGATTCCCAGTTGTGGACATCTGGTCATCTCTAAACAAATAAACCATAGTGTACTCAAGGAGAACTTAAGGGCATCTTTCCTGGGAAGGATGCCTGTGGCTATAGGTGTCCATGCCCTCTGCTCTCCTGAGTCCCCTGCTATGATGTCTACTTAAGCATTAACAATGCAGCTCCCATTGGCTGTTTAGGGGAATCAACATTACCATGTTGGTAAATGTGCTGTTTTATGGCAAATGTCACTAAGCAAGTTGCCCTACTTTCCAGCAGAAGGCACAAGACACACCCCTCCCTTCTTCACCCTTGCCTCTGCTGTGGTTCTGTGTTTATTTATTCCCTGCCCTTTTAACTAATCTTTCAGTTAAGAATCACCAGTTGCCCGGGGCCCAGCCAGAGTATAAATATGAGAACATATTTCAGCAGCTGCCATGGGCAGAAGGACAGAGAGAATGTGTAGAAACCATTCAGCATACAGACTTTTTTTGGTAGTGGTGGTAAGTGTGACAACAAAATAAAGAAGGGAGCTATCCTAAGGAATGGCATTGATGCCAAGCCATGAGTTTCAAGAAGGTAAAGAGGGCTGTGTGAAAAGAGTGAGGTGGACAAGGCAGATATATGGGGCTGGAGTGTCCAGGGCATCACAGGGGAGGCTGTAGGGAGGACAGGGCCAGTGCTCCTGTGTGCCTCAGACCATTGCTGAGACATGACCAAATCCACAGTGCAAGGAGGGTGGGCAACAAGGAGGGCAGACAGCAAGGAAGGCAGACGAGAGTAAGGAACCATCCCACACACCTAAGCAGAGTGGAGAAATCACTGGAGTTACAGAGAAGTGGGTGCAGGAAAGCAGCTAGGGCTAAGATGGCTCCTTCATCCACGGGAGGAGGAGGTGGGTGGGATGAATGTGTGAGGAAAGCGACAGGCCACCTAGGAAAACTCCACAGTTTACTGAGAGCCCCCGAGGAACTGATGAGAACACCTACACTGCTATAGATTTGTTCCAGTGTGTGAGGGACAGACACAGCTAAGTTACTTACAGTGGATTAAAACATTTGTTTCCCTTGATGCAGAGTTGACTCACACAAGACAACATTCATTGTGTTTATTTACCTAGGGATTTGTAAACTGAGCAATCAACAGTGCTCACTCATAAGTGGATATTAGACATATAATATAGGATAAACCTCCTAAAATCTGTACACCTAAAGAAATTAATCAAGAATGAGGACTCTGGCTAAAATGCTCAATCCCCATTCATAAAGGCAAAGAGGATGGACATCAGAAGAAGGAGAAAACAGGGAACAGGACAGGAGTCTACCATGGAGGGCCTCTGAAGGGCTCTACCCTGCAGGGTATCAAAGCAGATGCTGATTTATCGCTAACCTTTGGGCAGAGTGCAGGGACTCCTATGAAAAAAGAGGGAAATAGTAAGACCTGGAGAGGACAGGATCTCCACAAAAAGAGCAACAGAACCAAAAAAATCTGGGCCCAGGGCTCTTTTCTGAGACTGATATTTCATCCAAGGACCATTCATGGAGATAACCTAGAACCTCTGCACAGATGTAGCCCTTGGCAGCTCAGTGTCCAAGTGGGTTCTATAGTAATGGGAACAGGGACTGTCTCTGGAACTGATTGGCCTGCTCTTTGATCACCTCCCCCTGAGGGGGAAGCAGCATTACCAGGCCACAGAAGAAGCAGCCACTCCTGATGAGACTTGATAGACTAGGTTCAGAAGGAAGGGGAGGAGGACCTCCCTTATCAGTGGACTGGGGGAGAGGTATGGGTGGAGAAGGGGGAGGAAGGGTGTGGTTGTGAGGAGAGGAAGGAGGGAGCTACAGGGAGGATACAGTGAATAAATTGTAATTAATAAAAATTAAAATTAAAAAATGTGTATATCAAGGAAGGAGAGGAGGACCTTCCCTATCAATGGACTTGGGGAGGGGCATGCGTGAAGAAGGGGAAGGAAGAGTTGGATCTAGAGGGGAGGAGGTAGGGGCTTATGGGGGGATACAAAGTGAAAAAGGTGTAATTAATAAAAAAATAAATAAAAATATTAAAAAATGTGTATATCTGTGAGCTAAAGAGAATCCTTTCATTTAAACCTCATCCATATTTTTGAACATCAGGAGATGTCATGATAATCATCCATATGAAAGCAGGCATATATATAGTCAGAACAACATTAAGCTCATTAAATTGAATGAGTTAATTTTTACCATCACAATACTTCCTGTTTACTAATATAATTTTCAATTCCCCGGTTTCTGATGAAGTTAATTACCAAGCTCTGATAACAATGGGACAGTAGACAGGTGTCTTGCCCATATGTTTTGTTTTTAGATTTTATGACTGTGCAGGAATTAGCCTTCTTGCACTAAGCGCTTTCTAAGCTCCACTGTATACCAGTCACAACACAGCATTGAATAGTTTTTTCCCTTGCGTTTATAATGAAGCAGAAACAAATCTTTATGCAACCCCACTGCAGTTGAAATGGTATGTGTTTCCCATATCACACAAGCTCTGCACTTGGAAGAACTGACAATCTGCCCACCATCTAAAACCGACGCCATAAATCTAATCTTGGGGCAAATATTCATATGAATATTTACCTTAATATTCAAAATATGGATGGACTTTAAATGAAAGTACACACACACACACACGACTACTGTTGATTACTCAGTTTATAACACTATAGTAGACAAAATATTGAATCATTTGAAACACTGCCAGTGGCCAGTGGCACTTTCGAGGGCCAGTGCCATCCTTTCGTTACTAAGTGGCGAGGGCCTGTGAGATGCCACTTGGTCTCCATGGGCTGAGGAGTGGCATCCAGGTAGTCAAGTTGGTGTTACTCGCTGGCTGGTGCTCTATTTTGGTATTCAACTACTGCTGTAGATCTGAGTGCCAGGCTGATGCCCACTGCATCCCAGCCAGGAGCATATGCTCTGTACAATGTGCCTGTGTGCCACAGCTGACAGGTTTGAGTGGATGGCTGACCCAAGCTGGCCTAATACAAACATGCTCATGCATAGACGCACACACACACTCACACACACACCACAAATAGTGCCATATATAGCTGTGTGTATGTACATATGTGGCAAGCGTTCATGTACACAATATACATATATATGTATATTGATATATATGGCTACAAATATAGACATATAGTCATATAGTTTGTGTATGTGTGGGTGTGGCTGTTCTGTGTGTGTACATGTGCACATATGTATTAATACATGTTTATGGCAGAGATCAACTGTGGGTGTGGTTTTTCAGGAGTCACACATCTAATGTTACTTTAATATTTGAAGCATTTATTGTTTGTTAGTTTCATACACTTTGATAATAAATCTTGGTTGCTTTCATGCACACTCCTCCCATGTCTACTCCATCTATCACTTGAATCCTTCTCAGAGATGGGATGTTTGTTACCGGAGTAAGAGCAACTTGCCAGGGGCTGCACTAGTAAGCAGAGAAAAGGACCGCCCCCAGCAATCACTAACTGCCAGCAGTTCCTGGGAGGGCCGGGGTTTCATGAGACAGTTCCTATCCATGTAAATGTGGACAGGCCTGGTCCCGTGCTGCTCCTGTGCACATCCTGTGCAGGTCCTAAGCCTGTGAGTGCAGCCACTCTGTCATGTCTAGAACACTCATTTTGCACAGGTCTCTCCATCCTTTCCTTTCTCTCTTCCATTGTGTCCCCTAAGCCTTTAAGGGGTGTTACTTTTTTCTCCAACTTTGGGCACAGCACTCCACCATCAGTTATTCTCAGACAGTTGTCAGTCTCTTAGGTAAGTCCTTCCTGCATCAGTGGGAAGTTTCTCTGGGGAAGACTGAAAGGGGCCCTCACCTATGCGCATGAAAAGGAGTCTTTGGGAGGCAGCCTGACAGCATAACCATTCATCCAAACAACAGTAGCAGCTACTCCCCGTGGGCTTGTGACTTCCCCAGCCACAGGCTGGGTTTACAGAAGCAGGTATGGGTCCCCTCCTTGAAGAATGAGCCTCAAACCAATCAGAAAGTGTCTGGTTACTCCCCTAAGAATCACAGCATTGTTTTACTGAGGGCACACCATGTCTGGCAGGCCATTATTGCAACTCCTAAGATTCAGGGCAAGAGAAGACCGTTGATGACTCTTCTCAGAAGCCTGCAGAGAGCCCATCCAGGCACGACAAGAGCTAAGCGGCAGGGAGGCCACATCCAGCTCCACAGCAGCTTGATTCTCTACATCCGGCCAAGGTGTGTGGCATCTTCATCAGCAGGATCTTACCTTCAAGTTTTGGTGTTCAGCTTACCTTTCCCCCCTTTTAGTGTATTTCTTTAAATTTTATTTTATTTCTGTGTGCATGTGACTGTGTGTGTGTGTGTGTGTGTGTGTGTGTGTGTGTCTGCTTGTCTCTATGTATACTATATACAGGCAGGTCAGAAGAGACTGGAAGGAGGAGTTGGATCCCTGGCAACTGGAATTCTGGGGTTATGAGCCACCCAGGGAGGGTGCTGGGACTAACTCTGGGTCCTTTAGAAACCAGCAGGTGCTCTTGTCTGCCGAACCTGTCTTTGCACTGTAGTTCTTGAGACAATGTCTCTGCCTGGGATGGGGAGCTCCCTGGGTAGTTTAGGTGGGCTAAAGTGAATTCAGGAGTCTGCCTGTCTCTGCCACTAGCAAGGGAATTACAAGCATGACCACCTTCCTGGCTTCTCAGCTGGGGGCTGCACCCACACTCAGGTTCTCACGCGTGTGAAGAGAGCACATCACCAACTGAACTATCTCCCCAGACCCCAAACACTCTTATATTGCAATATCCAAAGAAAAAGAAGCTGAGGATAACAGATATATACACAAGTACACAGAGATATACAAATACAGAGACACATAGAGATATCCACAGACAAACATGTACACACACACACACACACACACATACATTCTGCCAGTTCACTAACTGCTGTACAACTGAGCCAGGTTGAATATTTGAACTAACCATGGCAACCTTCACTTACCCAGTGAGCACCTGACCAAGCAGACAAGCAGAATCTCCCCATGAAACATGTAAGTCAGAGATCACCTCTCACCATTATGTCAGTGGCAGAACATCACATGGGTGTGTGGACTAGAAGACCTCAGCAGACACCAATGTCAGCAAAGCTGTGCTCTTGAACCAAACAGTTCTGACAGACGGCATTGCTCTGAGTGCTATTTATTAGATAGATATGTAGGTAGATAGATAGATAGATAGATAGATAGATAGATAGATAGATAGATAGATAGATAGATTGATAGATAGATATTGTCTATTATACAGACAATATCCAGGGACAATGTTTTCTAAATAGCTAGCTATTTCTATATTAGTTAAGCTAAATTGATAAGAAGAGGTAGGGATGATGATGGTGGTGATGGTAATAATGACAGTGATAGTGATCATGGTGATGGGGATGCAGGCAATGATGGTTATCATGGTGATGACAGTGATGACGATGGTGACAGTGATATGTTCCAAATGATTTAAAAGTGAAGGAAATCGTGGATAACACATCTTCCAATTTACTCCTTTTAGTGATACAGAAACTGGGGCAATGGAGTGGTTTATGTTTTATTTTATCATTAAGATCTGGTTCATAATATCTTGAAGTTGTTTCCACCTGTGTTCTTTACACAGTTCCCATGTGTACTGCAGAGATGGTGAGGGCCTCCTCCCCTGGAGCAATCTAAAGCTAGGTGTATCTTATGTAGCCACCTAAGCCATGGCTTGGGTAGAAGATTCAGTTGTCCAGGAGGCAGAAGTTATTGTTTGTTTGTGTTTGGGGATTTTCAGTTTCATGGGAAAGGCAACATGCTTCTGTCCCCTGGTATAACTGCTCTATCTTCCAGTTCCAAGGGACTCCCTGCCACAGGTAGGACTGTTATCACTGTGTCTAGCTACATTCACCACTTGTAAACAAGGGGACATTGAGATGCTTAAGATGTAGTGACAGTGTTTAACAGAGAAAGCTGAAATGATTGTACTAACTCCTAGGATGAGCCTGACAGGTGAATCTGGCTTCACCGTGGTCTGCCTCCTTTGCCAGCACTATCTCATGATGTCACCCAAGCAGACAATGGAAGGATGGAGCAGCTGAGCCTTTTATGGTCCTGTACAATAGGGTTTGTTTCCTCTTCTACTGGTTAGTCCCTATTTCAGATAAGCTTGGTTGACATCAGAGCTCTCTATTTAGCTGAAAGATAAAGAAAGGCCTGGTGTCTCCATTTGACTACTTAGAGAAATGTGATTGGAAAATAACGAATTTCTATGCCAGGTAAAAGCAAGGCTATCTTTCCCACTGTTCCCCACTGCCTTATGTTAGCAATTTGTGAAAATTATGTCTCTTAAATGCAGGTAGAACTCTCCCAATAAAACAGACATACCATGAGCTCCATAACTGCACAAGCAAATGAGCAATAACAAAAAGCTGTTCTATTTGCCTAGATGCAGCACAGAAATAGAAGTTTCAAACAGAAGTTGGATGGTAACTATTTACAGAGTTGTGAAAAGCATGAGTCCCACAAGGGCAGACTGTCCAACAGGGTGATTCATGTGATAGCTAATCTTCATCACCTTATCTGGATTTAAAGTCACCTAGGAGACAGATCTTTTGTTTTTACCAAAATGACATTTCCAGAGAGAGTTAATTTAGAGAAGAGAGCACACTCTAAAGGTAGTAGACATCACCTCATGGGCTAGGGCCCCAGGCTGAGTAAAAAGAGAAAGAGGAGATACCTGAGACCATCATCCTTCTCTGGTCCCTGGTTAGCATCAAGGAACAAGCTGCTTCTGCCTCCATGCCTTCCTGCCATTGTGGGTTTCATGTATCTGAATTGTGAGCCAAAATAAGCTCTTTTCTCCACTTAGTTTTGCCAGATCAGATATTGGTAACTGTGGTGCGAAGTCATCAGTACAAAAGCCTATACTGATCATGTACTCTCTAGATCAATTCCCATCTCAGGGATAAAGGGATCATCCATGTACTAGGAATACCACTTGCTAAAGACTCAGACTATGTTCATACTTTTCTCAAAGTCACACATGGGTCAGCCAGTGCCTTGATGATGGAAACAGATAGATGTATGTCTGTTGATCTACCTGAGTGAATCATCTCAGCTCGAGGACTGGCCAGGTTCTCAGCTGCACCTGCCTTTATAGGCAGGTCATCTTCTTAGAACCCATGCTGCCACCACACAAATGGTTCTTCGCAGCACACTCCCTCAAATGTGTTCCCTTCTCGAAGGGAGTCTAAGCATCCCAGTCCAAAGCAATGCCTTTTTGCTTCATGTTCACACTCTGGAATTGAGCATTTTTCTAGTGACTCATAATGATCACTCTTATGAATAAGATGCAGAATACTGCAAACACTGTGGGACATTTCCTGAATATAGTAATTAAGTTCACTGCTTCTCACAGTAATCCACACTTTCTACTCCAACCCAGCTTTCATTTGTGTGTCTATCTGCTCAGTGCCCTGTGGTGGGGGGGATCACAAGACACTGCTATATAGAGTGCTGGAAAGGAGAGAAGACAAAACTTCTGAGGGCAGAGAATGAGGGCAGTAGAAAAAGCAACCCTAAACAGCATGAAGATATGAGTTCTCTAGCACCCAAGTAAAAATGTCAGGGATGGTGTATCTTTGGAGATAACTGGTCAACAATCTCAGCCTGCTTGGCAAACTCCAAGCTCTGGTGAGAAAACTGTAGAAGATAACAATGGACTGCTTCTGAGGAATGGCTCCTGGGGTTGATCTCTGGCCTCTGCATACATATATACACATGTATGTGCATGTGCACACACACATGTGTGTATGCATATGTGTACACACCTGCACATGTACACACACAGACACACTGAAAGCAGACAGACCCAAGAAACCAAGAGCACAGAGGTCTGAGTATGGCAACCACGTATCTGCTTCATAACCACTAGTAAAAACTGCACAGACCCTGTCTTCTCTCTTTTGTGTACGTTTAGGCTCACACACAAGCATGACTTGTGTTCAGCAAACAGTAGAGGAGTGTATTATTTATTCAATTAATTAATTAATGAGTAAATGAATACATAAACAAACGCACCTTTATTTTTCAATTCTATTCAAATGTGCTTAGGCAAATTCCTTTTATGCTTCTGTCCTTCCCAGTTTATCGATGACATCTAGGGAAAACAAGCTGTCCTGTTTCTGAACAGGCTACACAATGCCTGTCCCCAGCGTACTGCCCTCTGCACCTCATGCCTGAAGAGCTGGGTCACACCTTACCCCCATGCACCATATCAAAGGAATGGCTTCCAGTCTCTTGTCTTGAACTTGCTGTGCATGGACAGATTATAAAATACAGGATGTTCAATTGGAAGAAATTCAGGGAGTTTTCCAGCATGTTCCCCTAAGACTGTCTGCCCCCTAGAATTTCATCAATTATGATGGAAATATTAATGAATTGTGAATACTGAGGATGGCATTCATCTAACCTTTTGATGAGGACAGTGGCTCTGGACATGGGTCATTTGGGCCATTAAGTAAAACTTAGTGCTAAATGAGATCAAGTTAGAGACCTGGACCCCTCATGGCCAATTAATTCTGTGCAGAAAGGACAGTTGTGGGTTTATGGTCAGCAGCTTCCCTAGTCAAAACAGTTAATCGTTCCATAGGTGTGTGATGTTGACTCCAGGGGAGAACCTGTGGGAGGTGAGGAAGACTGTGTAGCAGCTAAAGCGCAGCCTACAGCGCAAGAGTGGCCATCAATGGGTCAGGAGCCATCCATAGCCACATGCTGAATGGCAGAGAAGTGTCTTCTGGGTCTGGGCCCAGACATGGTAAAAGCAGCTACAAAGGGGAGCATGCCTCCTGCACTCTGGCTTGGTATAGCCTTTGAATTCAAAGTACTCCTAGATGCCCATGATAGAATCAGGTGGAACAGTTTTGTCTTTTCTTCTAGCATTTACCAGAATCTAGTCACCTAGATTTAGGAGACCTACCAGTTATTCCTTCCGGTGAACTAGTCCAATCTTGAGTCTCCAGTGAAGTCCCAATCCACGTCCTATGTCATCTGGGACAAACCACTCTTGGTCTTTTAAAGCAGACCATTTTGCTTAGGCTCCTGACAGCTGGGAAGGTCATCCTGATGCCGAAATCTAACTTTATGACATCAGTGAGCACAATCCTTTACAGTAAGTTTGATACATAAAATACAAATTTACTAATGGCTCACTCTTTGGTTCAAGAGACCTATCCTGACACAACGTTTTGACCATGCTTTCCTAAGCCTTGTGGCTCACCTCTTCCAAGAATATAAACCTTCCTACATGGCTCACACCTATTGTCCTAACACACTGGCATCACTGAGGTTCACAGGGCAAATGCACCTACAAGGAGGAACAGAGGATTCTGGGATTTCTTCTGTCTGTGTCTGTCTTCATCACATGTCAAGACACAGATCACAGTGCAGCTCACAGAAGACAAACAAGTTTTGTGATTTAACTCCTCTGGGCTCCTTCAGAGCTCTGGAAACAGTCTAATTGTGTAATGTCTCATTTACCAGGTCAGGGCTAAGTTAAAAGCAAGTCTAAATCAAAATTTCAACATAATCTTCATGAAGTGTGTGTACTCCAAGTGAGGAGATTCACAACTTATATGTCGGTGTAGATTCTATAACTCTACTATGAGAGTTTAGATTCTATAACTCCACGATGTGTGTGCAGATTCTAGAACTAATATATGTGTTGCAATTCTATAACTCTCTGCTATGTGTGGTCATTATATATATACATATATGTAATATATATATTACATATATATAATATGTAATATAAATATAATATATAATATATATAATATATTATATATAAATATAATATATAATATATATGTATATATTTTATATATTATATATATGCACACACACACATACATACACTCTGGGTCATCCAAATATTGATCATAATAAGCTTGAAAGCAAACCTCCTTAACATATTTCCTCTAAGACTTCAGTCTTTAAGGGGTATTAGTATTAGCCGGAGAGCAGAGTATGTTACATTTTCAGATTCCTACCTTAGAGGTTTAAGCCTTTCTGGCCAGGATGGACCCTAGGAATCAGAACTCATAACAAGTCCATCCACAAAATAAGCTTGTTAATGTCCTGACACCCTCTTTTGACCAAAAATATTTTATGATTCAGAGTAATGGTATCCCTCTCTGAATATGTGTTTTATGACTAGTTTATAATAGCTGCTCAACTAAATCAGGAAACACCAAAGTGAATGTCTTTCCCTTGAATATTTTTAAATCCCAAAGCTGAAGCCAGAAACTAGCATTAAAAAAAAAATCAAACCA
>NW_026596440.1:3752536-3778479 GCF_907164565.1 Psammomys obesus | reverse complement strand
AGAGACACATAAACACAAACAGATCCATGAGAGAGAAAAAGAGAGAGACAGAATGCAAAGATGATGGGAAAGACAATATTTTCTCTGGTGGGCTGTATAAGGGAATGCCCTAGACTGTGCACCCCAGGATTACCTCGAACTGAAAGGACACAACAGAAGGATGTGGCTGACAGCTGGTCTTCATCTCCCTTTTGAATTCTGAATAACCTACTGTGTCCCCACCACAGACCAAAGCTGACCTGAAGGGAAAGCCCTGCTGCTCTGGGGGGCCTGTATCTCTCTCTGCATATCACCTTACCTGTCCTGACTCCCTGAGCACAACTTTCCAGTTACCTTGTCCTTTCATAGAGCTCCCTGAATTCAGGCCAGGCTAGATGGACGGAAAATCTGCTTTTCCTTTCTTTTCCAACGGGAGCATCCCTGTTTCACTGTCCGAGAAGACCACATGAAGTGGTATGAGGATTCTGTGGTCCTCTCACTGTGTAGACACTATTTTCCAAGGCATTTCAAGTGGGGTTCTTTCTGTCCAGACACTCATGTTTTTCTCTCAGCCCCTGGAATAAGACAAAATATGTAGCTTTCAATAAATATGTTTGAATGAATAAGTAATACGGGATCCTACTTTTATCTGCCTAAGCTTATAAGATATAACAGATAAAATGTAATTATCACATAAGAGTAACAAACACTCACATGGAGAAGCAAGCAGTCTTTGCTTCTAATCCAACCCCTCTCCCCCTGTGACATCACGCTATGAGTCTTATGTCTCTGGAATTTCCACCAGAGTTTCCAGACCCAACAATACTGCTGAGAGCGAGTCCACAAGGCTCTTGTCTCATTAGGGAATCTCACCCTCCCCCTGGGATTATCATGTGCTGTCCTGTCTCCTAAAGAGGTGTGGTACTGTCTCGGTCCCTCTATTGTAGAACTGCCATTCCAAAGGCTATGAAGGGGATAAGGGGCCACTGATCCCTGGCCAAATGTTTATCCTTTATGAGATGAGAAGAACAATTATGGAATTAACTAGGATGGGAGTTTAGATTTATAAGAAAACCACTTGAGTTGCAGATAACAATAATCTTAAGCAATGAAGTCGAGACGTCGTTCTTTAGTGCTGTGAGTTGGCGAGGGAGGTGCTGTGGACTAATTCTGCCCCTGCCTCTTTTTGAGCAGGGATGACAGCTACATGCATAAACCCAACTGGCGCGAGGGGCATCCAAGCCGAAAGATAGGGTTTTGAGTGTAGTGGGTACTTAATAAATGAACAAACCAAAATTACTAAAGCTTCAAAAAAAATGCTGCCTCATAGCAATGATTCAAGCTACAGCCCTTTGCTGGACATATCGCTCACTCTGTTTCTCAGCACTCAAGTTTAAGGACCTATTCAACTCCAGCAACTGTGTATCTCATGAATGTGGGGACTTAGCATCATTTTCTTTGAGCTTTCACCAAATAATCATCAATTTGAAGCCCATGTTAACAGTCTGATGTAATGGGACTTTCTTTAGAAGCAGGAGCTGGCTGGCTGGGCCAGAGCGCAGTGCCTCTCACCCACCTGTGCCCTGTTCCAGTTTCTCCACAAGTCTCTTCCCTGGGTGCAGATCTTGCCTTGGCATCAAAGAGGCGGCCTTGTCCATCACACACAGCAAGCCTGAGGCCTCACACCAACTCTAGAGTCTGTTCATCTAGCAGAGAGGCCTTGATAAAGCACTGCCCGAATGGCCCTGTCATACTATACCAGCACACCAATACGTTTGCTAAACTGATCAATAGTAAGATTGATAAGTCTTCTGCTTGGTTAAGTTAATCTTCGTATCGATCAGCCTGGAAAACATATTGCTTTTCCTGGGCAGCCTTCCTCAGTAGCTTTGCTCCCCCACCCTGACACCCTGGTTGTCTGGTCCTATCAAGAAGAGAAATAGAACAACATTTTCTACATTAAACGCTTCCATTACATCCTGATCATCTTTGCTGGCAACAGATATCTCCTCGAGCAGAGGATTTATAGACAGTAGGTGCCTGACTAATTTTTCTGTGGGTGTTAGAATATTGATAATGATCGGGGACTTCCCAGGCTCCCACTCAGTACATGGAGTTCAAATTAATAATAGTTATAAATCGGAGTGGTAAGTGCCTTTCCAATTACAGTGCCCAGAGCAAAGACCTCAGAAAATAAGAGGACAGAGCCAAAACAAGGCATGCAGAGTCTGCACCTAATGTGTTCTTGTTCTCATTCGAGACTAAATAAAGTAAAGCTAATAGAGAGAACCTCGCTGGAAAGAAAGGAGCTGGCCCCAGGTGGGGGGAGATGAACGATCACCTACAGAATGGTGACAGGGACAATGCTTCCACCAACCAGAATCACAGGAGGTGACCATGGACAGGGCAAAGTTGGTACAACTAGAAGCACGGTGGGCTCCCTCCATGACCCCCTTGACCTTGTGAAGTTTCAGTGACCTGTACTGAGGCTAGGTTTTCTGAATAACAGCTTGCTTTCATAAACATCCATAGACCAGACCACAGACAGAGTTCAGAAAACATGAGGCATTGTTGTCTTGTGGAAGAAGGGGAAGATCAAGGCCTGAGTGCTGTCAGAGACCAAACATGGAAGACTTCCTGATAGCACAGGCTGAGCATGAATTCTAGAGAGAGGCTCTTGCCCAGGTGTGAGTTGCTGAGGCACCCTGAATATCAGAAATGCTGATGGGTGGACCATTTGGTGAGGGGAAGTATCATAGTTTTCCATGTAGGAGGAGATGTATTTGTGGGAGTTAAGACTTCTTTCCTAGTGACAGAACAATGCATCTCTATGGGACCTTAGAACCAGTACCCCAGCTGAGACCCCAAATTACTATGTGACTGTGTGCCTGAGACTCAACTGGAGACAGACATGGCAGAATGCAAGTGGGCAGGTCCACTGAGAAGGGAGGGCTACTCAGGCTTCCAGGTCTCAGCAACTGCTCCCAAGGGCCAAGACCACACATACATCTTCCTGTTTCCAGGATTCCTTCCTTTTAGCCAGGAACTCGGTCCTTTGCTTAGGAGCCATGGTCCTGCCATTGCTCATCATCAGGTGATTCCTGGCCAACCAACAAGCTTGGCTAGCCCTCTTCCCTCTTCTCAGACATCTCTCTGTGGTACATTCCAGTTGGAGGAGGCAACCACTCAAGTGTGAAGCTTTATGACTTTAAAACCTTCAGAAAATAGTCAACCAACAAGCAACCCTCCTGGCCTCTGCCCTCCATGCTCTACTTCTGCCTAGTGGGTGAGGTCTCTCATTACATTCCTCCAGTACTTAACGTTTTCCACCACAGCCCCACCACCACCACCACAGGACGCAATGGCAGCTAGAAACTTGCTGATGTGAGCCAACACAAGCATGGAGACCACAGGCTGTGTGTCTGTCTGACTTTTCCCTGACTTTGCCTCACCAGCAACAAAAGGTAGTCAGTAAAGATCTGTTGAATAATGTTTAAATAATGACAAGACACTGGGGGAATGTCCTTGAAGGAGACTGTTGGAGCCCACCTTTGCCTCCCTCTACTTCTGCTTCGTGGCAGAGACATTAATGGCTTTCCTCTGCCAGACTCTCCTCCATGATGTGCTGGCTCACCACTGACTGAAACCAACAAGGCTAACTGAACTTTAGCCTCAGACACTGTGCCAGAGAAACCTTTGCTCCTCGTGTTTGTCTTCGGTTAGACTCTCTCATTGCAATGGATGTTATTAGGGGACTGCTATGGTGCAGAGCTCACCTTCCATTTTTGTGCTTGAGCTGCCCTGCTTGGTTTCCACTATAGCAGGGACCTGCAGGAAACCCATCTTCTCATGGGCTACAGGAGTAACTTAACCTGAACTCATAGAGCTTATGCCCCTGGGAAAGGTGGTGGGTAAACCAGAGGCAACACCTGAGTCCTTACCATAGCCAAGAAGAGTCATGCAAAATCTTAATTAGTTTTTTGATACTCCATCTCCAGACAGCAGCTCTGTGGTCAGCAGCCCAGAGCAGTGAGAATACAGCAGGCAAACCATGTCAGGAAGGTTCCAAAACAACGCAGCCTTAGTTTTTCTGTGGGCTTCATCTCAGCCTGTAAGATATCACAACATGACTCATAACCCCATGAGGATCTTTGGTGATAAATTCTGTCTAAATCAAAGTCCTCACTCTGCTCTGTAAGTGGGAAATGTAGAATCCAGAAATTCTGATCAAGCCCAAAAATGATCATTTGGTTCTGGGTTGTTGTGGATTCCAGGAAGTCAAAAACAAAACAAAAGAAAACAAACAAACAACAACAACAAGAAAAAAACTTTGTGCAATCATGTCACTGTTTGGGGACCAAGATGTGCCACTCTGTGTAATAAACATGGAGACATGGGGTTGTTAGCACCCTCATCCCAGAAACAGCCAAGCCTACTTTCCATGCAGACATCTTCTTCCTTCTTCACTGAACATTAGCAATTTCTCCCTCACCAGGACAGGAGCAGCTAATAGAACAAGCTTTTCCATCACCGACCCAGAATGAAAATCACAGCAAAGCATCCATGAAGGTCAAGATCAGACTCACCATCACCAGCATGGCATCAGGTACGAGTCCCTCCAGGGAGCTGGGGATTCAGATGCAACTCAGAGTAGAACTGACCAGACTCCTGTGTCTGACAGATGTGAATAAACTCGGTGCAGTAGAGTGAGTTATTTCAAGCTCTACCCATGAATACTCAATTCCTGCAACTCTTTTTGAGTGACTGGCAGGTCCCCATATCCCTTTTATTTTTGCAAGATAACTGAAGTTTCTTCACTTTTTGGTAGAAACAAAAACCTTTTGTTGGCACTCTGGGAAATCCTTCCACATGGCATTGGCAGCTGAGAGCCAAACATCATCCTTTCTACTTATCTTCTGTGGAATATTAACACTTTATTCTGCATCTGAGAGATCCCTGGTGGACCAAATGTGGGGAAGAAATTAAAAATGAAAAAAAAAATTCTTTCTCCCATCAAGAGGATAAGATTTCTGACTGCTTCCAGGGAGACAGTGGATACAATCCTCTCATTTCACCTTCAGATAAATTCATACTTCAAGCAAAACCATTTTCCTTTGAAAGGGCTGTTATGCAGACACATACCAAAATCACTCAAAAGAGGTGTTTTGCCTCAGCATAATGTGAGGTGTTCAATGTATTCTGACAGTTGTCAACAACCTGGACTTGCTCCTTTCATTCTCTCTCTCTCTGTGTCTCTCTGTGTCTCTCTATTTCTCTCTCTCTCTCTCTCTCTCACACACACACACACACACACACACACACACACACACAAATTCCTTTATTTCTTTTTATGCAGGCCCCTACCCTATGTAATGCAAGTTTTGGTTTCCTTAAAAACGCAGTTATGTTATGTAAGCATGTTGTTGTTACAATCCCAAGGGTGAGATTTCAGTTTGTCCACAGCTAATAATTGCCTAGTCTTTGCCAGCTGGAGTTAGTTGAATTCTGAGAACTTTGAGGGGTATAAATATGATAGCCCAGAGGAAGACGGTGTAGTGGCTTGGAGGAGGCAGAGGAGAACTGCTTGCTGCATTTGCTGGTTTGAGGGTTTGCTGGTTACCTTGATGTCTGGATATCCTGATGATGTATAGCCCCCCCAAAAGAATAAGAAGACCCTACCCATCTGTAAAGAGGTCTGCATCCCCTTTTCCTTCCAACCTTCTTTTTCCTCTACCTGAAGTTCGGGATTTTTAGGGAGGTATAAGCTTTAAGGAACCCCCAAATGAAGTAGTGTTTGAAAAACTAGCACCTACACACCTGCATATATGTGCACTTGCAGGTGGAGGCCAGAGGTCAATGGCTTCCTCATTTTCTTTGTATTCCTGTCTTCCTTTGTATTGTTTAACCTGGGGTCTTTCATTGAAACCAGAGCTCACTATTTGACTAGAACAGCTAGCTATCAAGGTTAAGGGACCCATTTATCTTTACCTCCCCAGTGCTGAAACTATAGACATGCTGGAAATTCTGACCCATGTCATCAAGCATTTTTCTCATTGGGAGGTTTGCTGGGCCCTTTCTCTGAGCATCTTCCTATATATGGGACATGGGACACCTGTGCTTAGTTGCTATCTATGCTGGAGTGAGTTACTCCCAGGTAGCAATGGTTTTTCACACCCTCATCTGTGTACCTGGAAATGTTGGAGAGAATTGAGTGATCATTCTTGGATCAGGAGACACGTAGCAGATAGAAACCAAGGAGTCTGCAATGTCAAGACATTGAATCAGCTAGCCCCAGTGTCTGCACGACAGGGGCTGGGGGTCAGAAGTCCTGAATTAAATGACCATGAAGAATGTGACACAGATTCCCAAACATTCAGCTTGATTCTAGTCATAGTTTCTAAGCTAATGTGTACTTTAAGACATATGATGAATGTCATGTTTTTTTCACCAAATATGCTGTATTTTAACTTTCTCTCACATGACATCTCTGCATGCCCAGTCTTTAAGGGGAACATCTCTGAGAAAGGTGATGAAGTAGACCAGAACCAAAGCTAAGAGGAGATTGCTGCAGGCTATTCAACAAGAAAGGGTAATGTGAAATGGCCTGGAAAAACTCGTAGAAATCTTAGAATGATAGACAAGTTTAAGGAGACAAAGTCTGGAAACAGTGATCTTATATTAATTTTCTCACTGCTGTGACACCATACTAGTGAAGGTCACTTGAGACTTTTATTGAAGACATGGTCCATCGTGACAAAGAAAGCATGTGTGATGATTAGTTTTTGTCAATGACACAAGCTGGAGTTATCTGGGGAGAGCAAACCTCATTTGAAGAATTGCCTCCATCAGTACAATTTGTGGCTTATGAGGCATATTCATGATTGATGATTGATGGAGGAGGGCTCAACCTGAGGTGGATGGTTCCATCCCTGAGAGATGGCCTGGGGTTATATAAGAAAGCAAGCTGAACATACAATAGGAGCAAGACATTAAATGTAACCCTCCATGGTTCTAGCCATTTTGAGCTCCACCTAATATCCCTCAAGACCAACAATGATCAGTGCACATAAGCAAAATAACACCTTTCCCCCAGGCCCATGACAGTTTTTTTGTTTTGTTTTTGTTTAGTTTGGGGGGGGTTGGGGTGTTTGTCAGCTGATCACATGACATCTGGAATCAGGAAGCAGAGAGACTTGGGGCTAGTGCTCAGCTCACTCTCTCCATCTATCCAGGACCACAGACCAGAATCTGGTGCCATCTATCATCAGAGAGGGTCCTTCTCCTCAAGCAGTCTTCACACACCTGCCAAGAGGTTATCTCCTGGGTGATTCCAAATCCAGGCACTTTGACAGTGAGTTTTATCCATTCACCACAGCTCTTCAGACACAGCACAGTGCACAACAGAAGATTACTCTCCAGCTTGTCCAGTAGAGCAAAGTTCAGGGGGAAAGGATGTGGCTATGCTGCTACAAAACAGGAAAAACAGAAAGACAGACAGACTGGCTTTATGGTAACTCAGTACACTAGTTTGCCACTGGGCTAGCAGACACAGACCACCTGACTGCCACCCTGCCCAGTTGCAAGGAGGCCCAAAGACTGCCCTCTCCTGTAGACTGCCCTTCTCAGGGTCAGGTAGTGTGGTGCTTGGGGGAAGAGTGACTGAAAGTGGTTTAATGCCCTGCACCTCATCACAGGCTATTGCCTGGATTCAGAAGAACTCTTTCCTCTCTTCTGAAGGACTGGATGTCAATTTCCATACACTTTCAGACCTCAGACCTTGCAGCCTCACACAGAGACCTGGCTTTCCATCATGATCTTCCATACAGGAACTGAAATAGCATAGCCTCTACCTCCTTCCAGACTATGGTAGAGCCCTGTCCTGGCTGGATATGCCATGGTCTCTCAGCTCACAAAGGCCACTGCAGGCTCTTGCTGAGGTCACCTAAATGTGGCTCCTCATGTGGCTCAACATGATTCAGCCTCCTTCCCATCACCCTATAGTATGTTAATACAGGACTTCTTCCCCAGTACTGTCTAAGAAGCAGGGTTGGAACCTGCAGTTACACAGGCAATGGCAGGGTAGGAAACAGTATCAGTAAATTAGATGGTGACTTCTAGCAGCAGGGCCAGGTGGCTAACACCCATGGCAGTCAGGAAGTCTGCCTCAGTGGCTCTGCAGCCTTTCTCCCTCTGCAGCGCCAATGAATACAATGACTTAGGGGTCTGCCTTTGTGCTGCACAGTGACCTGTGCTTCCTCCTGCCTGACCAAGACCAAGGTGCTAATCTATACTCTCTAAAGTGTCTGATTCTTCACATGGAAGCATTATCCCAACACTCTTTGTTTCCTCGGTGTGTGGCACTTGGGAAATCAAGGTAAGCTCTTTGCGTTCAACAAGTGTTTTTGTTCACTCTCCTAAAAACATGTTTATTTTTATTATTTTTAAACATGTGTGTGTATGCACACTTACAGTTGCATGTGTGTGCACATGAATACAGCTCCTCACAGGGGAAAGAGGAACCAGATTCCCCTAGAGGTACAGGCAGTTGTAAGCTATCTGATATGTGTGCCAGGAATTGAACTTGGTCCTCTGGGAAAGCAGTACACACTCTTAATCTCTGAGCCATCTCTCCATCCCTTTCTTTTACTTTTAGCCCCAGGGCCATATAAATTATCTTGTGCGTTTTGCAATTTGTAGTTTGTATCATAGCCAAAGAAACATAAGTATTTATAAATAATAGAATACCAGACCAATAGAGAATTATATTCAAATATAATTATACAAGAATAACCAACGACAACCATTCTTAAGACATGAGTAAGGAGAGTCCCAAGTTTGCAAACCTCCTCTAATCCCCAGGTGAACTCAGGGTGTTCACTCTACAGATACAGTCTTACTTTACAAATTAGAAAAACAGATCCCACTACCTGCTGAGCGTATTCTTTGAACTGCCTCTTTGTCCATCTCATAATAATATGTGCTTCTATTAAAAGTGTATGGAAAAAGTCCTCGGTAAGTCTCATTCACAGAAAACCGAGAGGGCAGTAAGGATGCAGTTCACAGTATTGTGAATCTGTTGTACATGCTGGCTGCAACACAACAAACGCATTATCATATTGATTGGCATGGGCTAATTAACAGACAGCATTATAGGAATAATACAATCATAATAAATGAAACTGAAGTCAAACCAAGAGACTTTGGCAATGAGTTGTTTGGTAATTATGATTCTTTCTGAACATAATGGACAATATTCAGAAGCTATTTCTAATTTATGATAGTGTTGTGATTTATAGTTGGGTCTGGCAATAAATCCAAGGCAAGTGTGTAAACTGTAAAATCTTGCCACAATATGGTGTCCTTATTACATTAAAAGGCTATGAAAATAAATTGTGTAACTTCTTAGAAAAAGTAA
This sequence comes from Psammomys obesus, assembly GCF_907164565.1. NCBI lineage: Eukaryota > Metazoa > Chordata > Mammalia > Rodentia > Muridae > Psammomys > Psammomys obesus. Next base: position 3,769,085 of record NW_026596440.1, on the reverse strand, counting down.
TTAGGTGAAGCATGGCATATAGCCTAATGAATTATACATAAATAATGAGATATTGAAAATTAAAAAATAACTGCATCATCTTTACCATTCCCACTGAGTAAAATTGAAATTATAAATCACCTTTCAGCAGACTGAATGAAAATCCTTTTACCTAAGTTGGATGCTGGTAGTTTCCCACCTCTGTCCTTTCACGGTGTGGCTGACATTCAGAAGGCGAACAGTTCATGTTGGGTAAATACATATGTGGATTTTTCAGCCTGATAATGATGATGCTTTCACTCTAGAGACTGCGCAGTTTGAGGGGGAAGGAGATGAAGGTCACTTGAGATCAGGAGAATAAGATCACAAACTATTCAGTCAGAGCCCTCACAAAGAATAAGGAAGCTGAGTGCTGCTCCCACATGAGAAGACACTCTCATTTAGGTTGTAGCTGCCTTCATCTGTATGATGTGAAGTATATGGCCAACGATGACGTAAACAATGTTCCTTCACCCTTAAGTCCCCTCTGATCTACAGTCCATGAGTGAGTACTGGACAGGCCCATTTTATCTACCTTGTGGTTCAAACTTGGTGCATGCAGGAAGTTCTCCACGCACAGGTTACTCTTTTCACACAGACAGCCTCCTTCGTGTCTGTCAACCCATGCTTCTCCCCTCATTCCAAAAGAGACACTGCATTGTGTGTCTCCTTGTCCTGAGACACTTCACCGAACTCCATCAAACTCACCATCACCAGTAAGTCATATGCAGACTTCTCTCCATTGGTGCCTTTCTCAGCACTCAGACCAAGCTTGATGATTCACCTGGTTGTTGACTTGACACATCTCAGAAAAAGAACCTCAACTGATGAATGGCCTCCTTTAGATTGTACTGAGGGCATATCTGTGGACTAACTTCTTGATGAATCATTGATGTGGGAAGGCCCAGTCCACTGGGGGCAATGCCACTCCTGGGTGGGTCATCCTGAATTGTAATTTAGAAGCAAGTTGAGCAAGCTAGAGGAAGCAAGCCTGAACCCAGAGCTACTGCCTTGACTTCCCTACATGATGGACTGAAGGCTATAAGATAAATAACCCTTTTTCTTCTTGAGTTGCCTTTGGTTATGGTATTTATAACAGCAACTAGAGCAGAGATTTGTTCAAAAGAGTGATATATTGCCATGTCAGATCTGACCATGTAGTTTTAGGGAGAATTATGGAAAATTTGGGGGGCTTTGAGTTAAAAAAAATGGGCCACTTACTGCTCAAAGTCTAATTGTTACATGAGTTTTGGAGATGGAAATATTCAGAGAAGTACAGAACATAGAATCATGTCATGTGCAATTCCAGACTGACAAAACTCTATCAGGGCAATGATGTTTTGAATTAAGGAAGAACTGAGAGGAGTAGATGGAAGAGGCATTGTAATCAGGATCTATTGTATGAGAAAAGAATCTGTTTTCAATAAAATGATGGGGGACCTGTTATGTTCATACTCCAGTGGAAAACTACATATCCAAGACTGTATAGGCAACCCAGACTGGGCTTGATGACAAAAACAAAGAAAAGAAAAATGTATATTTTAAAATAAAAACTAGTATGGGGAAAGAGACACTTTCTCAGCAGTAAAAGGGTTCATTTAGCCTAGGACTTGAACCTTCTAACAAATGCAGCTAAAATCAGAGCTTCGTACATAGAGCAAACACTGGTAGAACATGCAATTGAGGATTAAAAAGCTGTGAATTTCAACCTACTACAGCACACTTAGCAAGGACATGGAGCCTAACAAAAAAGAGGCTTAGCAAGGACATGGAGGCTAACAAAAAAGAAAGTCAGCAAACTGTTGAATGTGTTCTGCACATGACCAGGCAAGAGCAACACAATAAGGTAGATTGTGTGTTTAGAAAAACCCAGTAAGTTTAGGATAACTTAATGTGTGTGTGTGTGTTCTCTGAAAACAAAATAAGACAAAAGCTAAAATAAGTCAAAGGAACTGAAGAAAACCACAAATATTTGGGAATTAATACACAACAGAAAAAAACAGGGGTTCTAAAATAAAACACAGGAAAAAAGTTAATTTAAGTTGACCACTTTATCTGGAGCTAAAGCAATAAACAAAAATTTTCACATTTAACAAAATAAAAGAAATATGATCTAATGTAAATAAAAGAATAAAAATAATGAAGATGGAAGAAGAAACCAATAAAATTGAAAACAAAGTAGAAATTTTTCACTAGCATGAATCTGATTGCTTGCAATATTAAAAACAAATTTATACCCATAGGGTTAGGCTGATTTTTTTTAAATCCCAAAAATCACCAATATCAGAAATGAGAGGGTAAATAGCATCAGAGATCATGCAGTATAACAAAAGAGTAACAGAATAATAAAATGAATAATAAAATAGACAGATCTCTTGAATAATTTAATATTCCAAAGATCATTTAAAAAATAAATTACATGATTACTCATGCTGAACACTGATCCTTATATAAAACAAAAATGTTTGCTTTTTACAGTTTTATTGAGCATTTTCTTGGAGAATCTACTCAACTCACAAAAACTACAAAAGGAAATGAAAATATTCAGATGGGCAAGAAGGAAATACAGTGGAAATCTCTTATAAATATCAAAATGATTCTGTAAAAATTGTAATGAATTCACAAAATTCTACTAGAATTAATATTCAGGTTTATCAAGATAAACCTTTTATTGGGATATCTTTTATTAGGGTAAAAGATAAGTATATGAAAATTAATTATGCTTTTATACATAAGCAGTGAAATATATAGATTAAAGGTTTTTAATTACTTGAACAGAAATATGCATGAATTATTGGAGAATATTTAGCAAAACAGGAACATGATTAAGTACAGTCTGTATAGCTATCCTTTCCATGTTAATCTTCATATTTAATATAAACCCAGTCAAAAATCCAAGAAATGTCCAATGTAGACATCAGGTTGATTTTCTAAGTTTATAGAAAATTAAATAATCTGGAATAATCAAGCTAATATTTTAAATTAAGAACAAATTTATGAAATTTATAATTCATAATTTCATGTGTTGTTGAAAAGTTAAAATTAAGAACATACAGTGATGATTTCATGCTTTTTCTGAGAGAGAGGGCCAGAACATGACATTGGGTGAGTAGGGAAGTGGGGAAGATCTGGAAGGAGGTGGGGAAAGAGAAAGACAATGTATAGAAAAATGAGTTTTAAATGAATACACAGTGTTGATACAATGTATGAAGTAATCATGAGAAGGATGTGTACTGTAGAGCTAGCACTGTCATTAAAGTTTTGATAAAGGTGCTCAGGTCCTTCAATGTAGGAATATTCTCTTTAACTGATTGTCATTGGGAACTTGGAAAACGAGCTTCTGGAATGAACATAATTTTCTCATATAGCTCACTAGAAAAATTGACTGGAAACAAACTGAATAGCCCTATATCCCCCATGAAAATTGAAGCAGTCATTCACAGTCTCCCCTTCAAAAAAAGCCCTGGGCCAGATGGTTTCAGCGCGGAATTCTACCAGACCTTCAAAGAAGTGCTAACACCAATTCTCCTCAAACTATTCCACAAAATAGAAACAGAAGGTACATTACCAAACTCATTCTATGAAGCGACAGTCACCTTGATACCTAAACCACAGAAAGACCCAACAAAAAAAGAAAACTTCAGACCTATCTCTCTTATGAACATTAACGCAAAAATACTCAATAAAATACTTGCAAACCGAATCCAAGAACACATCAAAGATATCATCCACCATGACCAAGTAGGCTTCATTTCAGGCATGCAAGTGTGGTTCAACATACGGAAATCCATCAATGTAATCCACCACATAAACAAACTGAAGGAGAAAAACCACATGATCATCTCCTTAGATGCTGAAAAAGCATTTAACAAAGTCCAACATCCATTCATGTTTAAAGTCTTGGAGAGATCAGGGATACAAGGCACATATCTAAACATAGTAAAGACAATATACAGCAAGCCTATAGCCAACATCAAACTCAATGGAGAGAAACTTAAAGCAATCCCACTGAAATCAGGGACAAGACAAGGCTGCCCACTCTCTCCATACCTCTTCAACATAGTACTTGAAGTCCTATCCAGAGCAATAAGACAACTAAAGGAGATCAAGGGATACAAATCGGAAAGGAAGAGGTCAAAGTGTCACTATTTGCAGATGATATGATAGTATACATGAGCGACCCCAAAAATTCAACCAGAGAACTCCTCCAGCTGATAAACACCTTCAGCAAAGTGGCAGGATACAAAATCAACTAAAAAAAAAAAAAAAAAATCAGAAGCCCTCCTGTATACCAAAGACAAAAGGGCCGAGAAAGAAATTAGGGAAACAACACCCTTCACAATAGCCACTAATAACATAAAGTACCTTGGGGTGACACTAACCAAGCAAGTGAAAGACCTGTTTGAGAAAAACTTCAAGTCTCTGAAGAAAGAAATTGAGGAAGATATCAGAAGATGGAAAGATCTCCCGTGCTCACGGATTGGTAGGATTAACATTGTGAAAATGGCCATCCTGCCAAAAGCAATCTACAGATTCAATGCAATTCCCATCAAAATACCAACTCAATTCTTTACAGACCTTGAAAAAAAAGATTCTCAGCTTCATATGGAAAAACAAAAAGCCCAGAATCTCCAAAACAATCCTGTACAACAACAGATCATCTGGAGGTATCTCCATCCCCGATCTCAAGTTGTACTACAGAGCAATAGTAATAAAAACTGCATGGTACTGGCACAAAAACAGAAAGGAGGATCAATGGAACAGCATAGAAGACCCAGAAATAAACCCACACACTTATGAATACTCGATTTTTGACAAAGAAGCCAAAACCATTCAAAGGAAAAAAGACAGCATCTTCAACAAATGGTACTGGTCCAACTGGATGACTACATGCAGAAAAATAAAAATAGATACATATTTATCACCCTGCACAAAACTAAAGTCCAAGTGGATCAAAGACCTCAACATAAAACCAGATACTCTAAATCTGTTAGAAGAAAAAGTGGGGAACAACTCATTGGCACAGAAGACAACTTCCTGAACCGAACACCAACAGGACAGGCTCTAAGAGCAACAATCAATAAATGGGACCTCATGAAACTGAAAAGCTTCTGTAAAGCAAAGGACACTGTCATCAAAACAAAACGACTGCCTACAGATTGGAAAAGAATCTTCACTAACCCTTTATCTGACAGAGGGCTAATATCCAGTATATACAAAGAACTAAAGAAGCTGAAAAGCAGCAAACCAAGTAATCCAATTAAAAAATGGGGAACAGAGCTAAACAGAAAATTCTAGACAGAGGAATATCGAATGGCAGAGAAACACTTAAAAAAATGCTCAACCTCATTAGCCATTAGGGAAATGAAAATCAAAACAACCCTGAGATTTGACCTTACACCCATCAGAATGGCCAAGATGAAAATCTCAAGGGACAACACATGCTGGAGAGGTTGTGGAGAAAGGGGAACCCTCCTCCACTGCTGGTGGGAATGTAAACTGGTACAACCACTCTGGAAATCTATCTGGCGCTTTCTAAGACAACTAGGAATTGTTGTCTTAGAAGGTCAACTAGGTCTTGCTTCCTCAAGACCCAGCTATACCACTGCTAGATATATACCCAAACTTTGCTCACGTACACAAAAGGAATACTTGCTCAACCATGTTTGTAGCAGCTTTATTTGTAATAGCCAGAACCTGGAAACAACCCAGATGTCCATCAACGGAGGAATGTATACAGAAATTGTGGTATTTTTACACAATGGAATACTACTCAGCAATCAAAAAGGAGGAAATCATGAAATTTGCAGGCAAATGGTGGGATCCAGAAAAGATCATTCTGAGTGAAATATTCCAGAAGGAGAAAGACAAACACGGTATATACTCACTTATATAGACTTATAAGATATGACAAACATAATGAAATCTATACACCTAAAAAAGATAATCAAGAGAGTGGACATGGAGTAAGATGATCAATCCTCGTTTAGAAAGACAGATGGGATGTACATTGAACGTATGACATCTACTGAGCGCATCTGAAAGACTCTAACTAGCAGTGTTTTCAAAGGAGATACAAAGACTCATGACCAAACCTTCGGCAGAGTATAGGGAATCATATGAAAGAAGGGGAGTTAGTATGATGGGGAAAGGATAGGAGCTCCAGAAGGACCAAATATATCTGGGCACAGGGTCTTTTCTGAGACTGACATTCAACCAAGGACCATGTATGGATATAACCTAGAACCTCTGCTCAGATGTAGCCTGTAGTAGCTCAGTAACCAATGGTTTCCCATAGTGAGGGGAACAAGGACTATTTCTAATAGGAACTCAATGGCTGGCTTTTTGACCTCCCCACCACCCCAAGGGAGGAGCAGTCCTGTTAGGCCACAGAGGAGGGCTTTGCAGCCAGTCCTGAAGATACCTGATAAAACAGGATCGGATGAATGGGAAGGAGGTCCTCCCCTATCAGTGTACTTGGAAAGGGCCACGGTGGAGATGAGGGAGGGAGGGTGGGACTGGGAGGGAATGAGGGATCGGGACACGGCTGGGATAAAGAGTTAATAAAATGTAACTGATAAGAAAAAAAAAAAGAAGAAAAATTGACTGGAAACAAACTGTACTAAAATCTAAGGGCTAGAGCTATAAAATTTATAAAAGAAAAACATGCTTATGATTTAAGCTAAGAAAGTATAGGCTATAAGAGAAGAAATTAAGAGAATTAATAAAGATGACATTAAGAAAATGAAAGGGGTCTGGAGAGATACTGTTTTTCTAGAGGACCCTTGTTCAATTCTCAGTACCTATATGGCAGCCTACAACTGTCTTTAACTGCAGTTCCAGAAGATCCAGCTCCCTAACACATGCAAGGGAAATATCAATTTACAAAATAAAAATAAATACATTATTTAAAGAAAATGAAAAGAAAAAAAAACAAAGTAGAAAATTAGTAAAATATATCTCACAGAAAACTTATATTGAGATTACTTTTAAAGCTTGTCACATCACAGTAAAATGCGTCATTTGATTTTTTCCCTAAAGAACAGAAGATTTGAATAATTTCTGCATTAAAAATACATTACTAATAATAAGTGCATGAGTCATCAGTTATTAGGAAAAATTAGATTTAAACCATAAAGAGAAAGCTCTCCCCACTCATTGCAAGATTTTTTGTTATTGTTTTTGATTTGTTTTGTCTCCCACCTCCCCACTGGGTATTGGTGAAGACTGAGTGCAGCTATGATGCTAAAATTTTTTATTTGAAAAAAAAAATAGATAGGAGAGCTATTTAAAAAAAATGTTCTGTCATTTTCTCTTCTTCCTCTTCCTTCCTTATAAAAGTTAATATTCTTTCCCAAAGACCAGTCAAATCATGTTTACATATTTATGTATGAAAACTAACAGCACATATTAAGAAAAAGTATTCATAAATACTTAGCAGTTTTATTCATTATGCTCATGGGCAAAACAAACAAACAAACAAAAAACAGTTCAATGTTACTATTGGCAAATAGAAGAACACATTCTGGCCACATATACTGCTGTATGAAGACTGCAGCTCCATTGTGCCCCATGAGAAAGCATTCCAAGAACTGTTACACTGAGAAAACCTGTATCGGTGCCTCTCAGAGGATGTCTTAAAAATATGAGATTACTCAAAATAGGTAAAGGGCATTAAGTAGAATAAGAAAGTCTGTGTCATAATTTCACTTGCAATGTCTGAGTTTTATTGGTTTTTTTAATGTTTCATAAAGCTGACTTAGATTTTAAAAAAGGTCATTTAAGCTTTCCTTTAAAAAACATATTGAGTTAAAATATATTTATAGCAGATACAATGATGGTGAGGAATGTGTGGAGAGAGAGAAACAGAAAAAAGAGAGAGAGATTTCCCCCTGATGAAAAATGCCTGGTGTTGCCAAAAACATAGAGTAAAAAGGCAAAGTATGGTAAATATTAAGGGATGTAAAAGAATAACAGTTGAAATAAATAGGACATGGATTAATGAAATTAAACTCTAGAAGGGTCTCACCTTAGTCTAGACTCCATAAAAGCAGAAAACTAATTCAAGGTGATTTAATGAGATATCCAGGGCACCCCTGTAAAAATCAACATAAGACTGTGAAACTGCAAAATAACAAAGGAAGGTCAACAGGCACTGGTGTTGATGACTCCAAAGCCATGAGTGAGAAACAAAGTTGCAAGTGCACAAACAGGGACCACAACACAGCGACATGAGAGGTCTGGTTCCAGCTATGTCAATGATTTTTTTTTAATGTTACTATATTAAATCACTTGCTTAGATGAGGTGGTACCTATTTGCAATCCTAGCAGGTCAAAAGATGAAGTAGAGGATTCTGAGTTCATGGCCAAACCAAGCTACATAGTGAGATCACATCTGAAAACACCAGAATTGACAGAAACCAAGCCTTTGCTATCTGAGTAAAGAGAAGCAAGAGGATAGATGTTCATTACAAAATACATTGAACACAAACAAAGGTCCAGACCCCAGAAAACAGAAACCACATCCCACAGAAACCATTAGGCTAAACAAATAGATGCTGTGGCACAGAGGCCAGATTCATTGGTGTGAGAAGTGCATTGCCGTAAGATGAACTGGCGGACTTCAACTCAATGCGAAAACTAATGGAAGGAAAAAAGTACAATGCAAACCTACTGTTTTTATTTTATTTCACTTTTCTAATTAACTGATACAAGGAGAAAAATCCTGCTCAAGGGAGATTTGTACAACACAGAAAGCCTATCCAACAAATGTGCCCTTTTCCAAGCACATTGAAGGTTTTCAAGACTAGCATATATCGAGAGCCACAAAAAATAGTGCATTTCAAGGAGTCAAAATAAGTCCTGTTTATGAAAGCCATAGATATAAACTAGAAATCAATGATTAAAAAACAAACAAACAAGGAAGCCTACAATTCTTTAGAATTTGCAGTACAATCTTCTACCCAACCAACATGTAAAAAATAAAGTCATTAAGATAAATGTAAATATTGTGAAATGACATATGTTGACTGTCGTGCACACATTTTCAAATCTCTTATGTCTGGGCATGGATATACACAACTGTAGTCCTAGCCTTTGAAGAGTGGATATAGGAAGACTGCAAGTTTTTCAAAATTAATTAATTAATTAATTAATTAATTAATTAATTAAAGTTCATTCACTTTGTATCCCAGCTGTAGCCCTCTCCCCTATCCCCTTCCAATCCCTCCCTTCCTCTTCTTCTCCTATGCTCCTTCCCCAGTCCAATGATAGGGGAGGTCCTCCTCCCCTTCCATCTGACCCTAGTCTATCAGGTCTCATCAGGACTGGCTTCTTTGTCTTCCTCTGTGTACTGATAAGACTGCTCCCCCCTCAGGTGGAGGTGATTAGAGTCAGCCCATGAGTTCATGTCAGAAATGGTCCCTGTTCCTATTCTTGGGGAACCCTCTTGGATACTGAGCTGCCATGAGCTACTTCTGTGCAGGGGTTCTAAGTTATCTCCATGTATGGTCCTTCTGTGGAGTATCAGTCTCAGAAAAGACCCCTGTGTCCAGATTTTTTGATTCTGTTACTCTCCTTGTGGAGCTTCTCTTCCCTTCAGGTCTTTCTATCTCCCACTTCTTTCATAATATTCCCTGTGCTCTGCAAAGTTTGGCTATGAATCTCAGCATGTTTTGGCACCCTGCTGGGAGCAGTCTTTCAGAGGCCTTCTGTGATAGGCTCCTGTCCTGTTCCCTGTTTTTTCCCTCTTCTGATGTCCACCTTGTTTGCCTTTCTGAATAAAGACTGAGCATCTTACCAGGGTCCTCCTTCTTGATTAGCTTCCTTAGGTGTATAGATTTTAGTATGATTATCCTATATTATATGTCTAATATCCACTTATAAGTGAGTATATACCATGTGTGTCTTTCTGCTTCTGGGATACCTCACTCAGGATGATCATTTCTAGATCCCACCATTTGCCTGCAAATTTCACGATAAGCAGCAACAAATCAGGTAACCCAATTAAAAAATAGGGTACAGAGCTAAACAGAGAATTCTCAATAGAGGAACATCGAATGGCAGAGAAACACTTAAAGAAATGTTCAACATCCTTAGTCATCAGGGAAATGCAAATCAAAACGACGCTGAGATTTCACCTTATACCCATCAGAATGGCCAAGATCAAAAACTCAAGTGACAACACATGCTGGAGAGGATGTGGAGAAAGAGGAACCCTACTCCATTGCTGGTGGGAGTGTAAACTTGTACAACTACTCTGGAAAGCAATCTGGCGCTTTCTCAGACAATTAGAAATAGTGCTACCTCGAGATGCAGCTATACCACTCCTAGGTATATATACAAAAGATGCTCAAGTACACAACAAGGACATTTGCTCAACCATGTTCATAGCAGCTTTATTTGTAATAGCCAGAAGCTGGAAACAACCCAGATGTCCATAAGTTAAGGAATGGGTACAGAAATTGTGGTACATTTACACAATAGAATACTACTCAGAAATTAAAGACTGAAAGTTTAAAGCCAGCTTCAATTGTAGAGCTTGGGGATATCTCGGGCTACATGAAACCTGATTCAATATCCTCTCTAACCGAAAATGTACCGCCTTGGATGTATGAATCTGACAGTCACTAGTTCACTTGTCCCTATCTAAGGGTTAAAGCAGGAACAATCTTTGGGCAGTGAAGACTCTCAGGCTAAGCAGGTAGGGTTAAAGCTGAAACCCATGAGCAAATTGCAGCTCAGAGAATGGCACACCGCAGGACACAGCAGGACACAGCTGAGCTGTGTGCTCAGGTGAGGCAACTTCCTGCAGGGAACAGCCATGCTGTCCAAGGAGCTGCAGAACCCATGCTTGGTTCTTCAAGCCAGCCTGCGCTTTATGTATAGGACAGATTTTTTTTTTTTTTTTTTTTTTTTTTTTTTTTTTTTTTTTTTTTTTTTGCAAAACTCAAAGCATAGGCTCAGGGGCTTGATTTCTGAATGACTTTGTGATAGGACAAATGGCACAGAGCTTTTGAATCCAATCCATTTCACCTGTTCAATGATAAACAGTGTGGGTCCAGGCAGGTCGAGCATATCCACCTCATTCACAGGCAAGTTGCAGCTGGCCCAGCTTCCCATAGCAGGAACACCAGACCCTACTCCACTTGAAGATCTTGAAGCTAAAATCAATAGATAGGTGACTGGGAAACACGGAGCATGACAGACAGGAAAAGAAACTGGGCTTTGTGGCTAGGCAGTGTGCATGGCTGGCTGCAATAACAATGGCCTCTTGCTCAGTACTTGTACCTTTCTTGCCAGCACCAAGCCAGGATAGATCTCTGACACTGCCTGTGTTTCTTGCCATTCAGAAATGGGTGTGTGTGGCTCATGCTGTTTTCCCGGTGACCCTGTTTTCTTACTCCTTTCTGTGGGCCCCATTCTTGGTTCCCCATTCTTGTCCCTTGCTGTCCTTGTCCATGTGCCCACCCTGCACTCTCTCCTTGTTACATGTACTTGTCCCTTGCCTCTTTTGCTGGTACTCATTACTCTGCCCCATTAGCATGAAGGCTTTTTACAGAGAATGGAATTCTGGGTGTTCTGCAGCAAGGACCAACCACTTACACTTTGCTTCCTACCCTCTCCCAAAGGCTCCCCTATCTGCTTCTTTCCATCTCTGTGTTTTTTTTTTCTGTGTCTCTGTCCCCCACCTCCTCGGATGACTGAGCCTTTGCTCCTGTGTCTCATTCATGGGACCTCCAGTCCCGGATCGATGGTGTGGTGGGGGAGGTGGGGAAGGCCTGTGAAGCTGAAGCCCTCAGTGGCTGGAGCACTTAAGAGGGAGACTGTGTAATTAAGTGGAGATCGGCCCGCCAGCCCCCTGGGCACTGGGCAGCAGCAGCAAGAGGAAGCCCCCTCATTACTCAGTGAAGAGCGCCATGATTGGCCGCTCTGGTCAGGCCTCTGGTGGCCCCTTTGTTACCAGGGAGGAAGGAGTGCACTTTATGCTAGCTGTCTTTGCCAAATGTTATCGTTTTAAAAGCCGTGAACGAGGGGGAGTGGGGCCTAGGGGTATACACAGGCCCATATGCTGGGGACAGGGCGACAAGTGTAATACTGCACTATTAGGCTGACACAGGAGCTCACTTCTGCCCCGAACACGAGACAGCTTGAAAGGATTATGCAGGACAGGCTGTCACACGATGAAATTTTCAGAAATCTGTTAACCCCAGCTCACACCCAGTGAATATTTTATCACCCCACATGGAGAAAGGAAGGTATATTTATTAACCGTGGGAAGACACAGCCAAGAGACTGGGCACATGAAAGCAAGGAAGACCCTGGATCTTTAGCATGCATTTGGGACAAGCATAGGCAGGGGGTTGTTGAGCCATGGAGGGGGGAGGGGCTGGGTTCACTAGGACTCCCAGAAAGATGACATGAGGAGAGAGACTGCAGAGGACACAGGGCAGAGGGGATCTGGCCAGGGCTGAATGAAAGGAAGCAGTGTGACTGCTGGCCCAGGGCAGATCACTGCCATGACAGTCACCATCAAAACTAGCACTGAAGCCACCCAGACCTCCAGAGGTAGGAGGAAGAGGCTAAGGGTTAGATTTCCACTAGAAATGTTTTAACTGAGACCTCATTCAACATGCTGGACTCTAGTGGCTTTTACTTACAACACAGGGGAAGACTATTTTCATTTTAGAGGGGAAATGAAGCGGAGAAGCCAGAACTACCTGTATGTGACAACTAGGAAGGTCTCACCGTGCATAGAGAACACAGAAAACATGGGGCAGGATTGTTGGGACCTTTGCCACAAGTCTATGTAGGTGACCTGGGTTGGGCATCATACTGGGGACATGGGGGCGTTTTCCAAGTTCATCTAGGGGAAAGAACTGCAGGAGCTTGCAGACTACGCAGCTTCTGGGAACAGGAAAGGAACCCATGGCCCACGGCCCAGAGCCCTGATGGTGGCTACTGCCTCATCTGCCACCACGAGAGAGGGAAGCTTTCTCCATGGCCACTTGGATCCACAGGGACCCTTATGTGACTCATACCTACTCCTAGTTCTTTTCTGCATCATCAGGAAACTGAGTCAGTGACAATGCCAGATCCCGGATGTCCTCTTGTCTAGATCTTCTCAAAGGTATCCAACAGTCTCTCTAAGTCTGGATTCGCTGGGCCACCCTTGATGGGTGAAGTAATAAATTAATATCTTCCCAGCAAACCTGCATGCCATTTTAAAGTGGCAGACTTGTGAACTTTTAATGAATAAAGTGGACACAGGACGTAGAGGGTCAGAAAACATGTAATGCATGTGAAAACAGCCTAGCATAGTCACACACACACACACACACACACACACACACACACACACACACACACGCAAATGAGAGCACAGCTCCTGGGCTTTTCTGCAAATTGCCCAGATTACTGAGATAACGTTTGCCCAACAATGTCACAGGGTCACAGAAAAAACCAACACAATATGCTTCTCCAAACCCAGCCCATCTGAACGCCTGAGCTCCGGTGTAAGTAGAGCCCAGGGGGTGAACGACAGAACAAAAGCACCCTCCACTAATTGACTGAAAAATTAGCCGGTTCGTCCCATGGGAGGCACAGGAGGCTGCGGCAGATGGAAGCTGCTGGCCCAGCCGCTCAAAGGCTCCCTGAAATCTGCTGTGGATCTTCTGCAGTTATGGGTCAGAGCACTCCTCTTGTTAGACAGAACACCAGAAAGTCAGGGCAGCGGACACTTTTCCCATGCCCAAGCTCTTAGAAAGACTGTCCACACACTGGAGGTTCCTGTCTGAGCTTTGGGTGATTTGTATGTTTTTATACACTTGGCCTCTGGCCCAGACAGATGCTTTCTATCATTCTGGTGATCTGAATTAATCCTCATTGCTTTCTCTTGTTCACTAGCTCTGTGTTTGGGGTTCTTGGTCAACACAAGTGGAGTTGAACTGCTCAGTATATGTGTGAGGTCGAAAGGACTGTTTGTGTCACGTGCCCTCAGGGGCACACAGGTGTGACAACCAAAGTTGCCCCTCTAAAGGCCACTTGACCAACACAAGCTAGGATGGTTATCCCTCTAGTGAGAAATGAAAACCTGTGGCTTAGAGCATTGGAATCCACTGACTTGGCTAGATTAGCTATAGCAACTGTGGGGATCCCTCTGTTTCTACCTCTATGGAACTAGGGCATACTGCCATGCCCAGCTGGACTTCGGAGGATCTCACTCACTCACATGTTTGTGGAAAGCACTTGACTGAGCTATTCTCCAATCCTGTCCTTTGTCTTCTACCATAATAAACACCAGTAAAGTAAAAATATTGTTCTGTTATCATCTAACTTAAAACAAATAACAGTACTCTGCAGGTTTCCTTTCTTACATACTTCTCGGACATCAAAATACAACTCCATTTTTCTTGGTATTGAGTTCTATTAAAACATATTTGGGCTCACTGTTGGAGAGACCACTCAGCTCTCGAAGGCACCCACTGCTTTTCCAGAGGGCCCAGGTTTATTTCTCAGCAAACCATGGTGGCTCATATCTATCTATAACTCCAGTTCCAGGAGATCTTCTGGCCTCCTAGGGTACTAAGCACACAGTGGTACAAAGACATGCATACAGGTAAAAGTCATGTGCACAGAATTTCTTAGAGTAAAAATTTAAAATACTGACGATTGAGTTACTATATCACATTCAACACCTCACTTTGCATGAGTGTCTTTGTCATCTTTTCCTGTTGGAGCTCTATGGAGAACACCTTCCTTCCTTTCTGCAGCATCCCTAATGTCCCTCTTATGGTATGAACCAAGGAACAGAGGCACATCCGAAAGGGAACGTGGGACATTGGGCCAGCTTGTGCCCTTTATGTTGTTACTTATTTCTGTGTGATATTTAAGGTGCATTCCGTGGACAACTGTGTAACAGTTTATATATTTCAAATATTTTTTATGGAGAGTAAATAATATTCCACCATGTCAGCAATTATAGAATAAAGAAACATAGGAGAAATTATCTAGAATATGACAGGAGTACTAATCTCTTACCCCCTTGTCCCTTTGTTCCAGAATGGAATTTGATGTCAGTTGGAAACTACAATTCTGCAGTGTAACTCAGTCAACATTTAAATGTTTCTCTTATGCTGCCATCGTGTCAATAATCAGCATTTTAGTATAAGCTGGGTTGTCTTACTCTATTGTCTCTGACTACTAGATTCTTTCCGAAACTTTAATTTTTACACTGTCATCAGTAGGCACATCCTTTCACAGGCTGCTGCGGTCTGTGTAAACACACCAGAGATATGACCCCACAGAACAACCTCATCACACCAATGCTTCCCACAATCTTCCACTTCTGCACCTGCCTCTGCAGCTCTGACGCTCTGAGCCCTAGGACTGTGGCTTCCTCTGAGCATGCAAGTTAGTCCTGAAGGTAACTGTGCAATGTGGAGCAGTGCGAGCCAGCGGCTCCTACCTAGCACGGTGTCTGGGAGAGCAATCCATACAATGCCTGGCAACACCTCCCTTTCTGTGTCTAGGAAGGCCATGAAAAGTGGGCACACTGCAGATTCACCTGCCTGCTGACAGACTGGACACAGGCCCCCTGCTGGGCTGTTGCAGAAAGAGTTGCTGTGTTATAATCTGCATGGGGGTCAGGAAACACACAATTCCGTAATGCTAGGGTTGGTTTCAAGGATGTAGTCCTGGGTGACATGGTGAGAAAGTGGTAAACTTGAGACTCCAAGGTGTTCTAGAGAGGTGTCATGGACATCTCTTTTCCTGCTTATTTGGGTCTCTATCTTTGGAGTCATTTGTACAAATCTTTTGCCCATTTTTAATTAGATATATTTTTACTCTTTGGGGACATTTAAAAATATGTGAGTTAACAACCGGATGCAGTGGTGGGCAGCTTTAATCCCAGCACTCAGGGAGGCAGAGGCAGGCTGATCTCTGTGAGTTTGAGGACATCCTGGTCTACAAAGTGAGTCTAGGCAGCCAGGGATATATAGAGAAACCCTAGTTCTGCATTATTTAAACTGTCCTCCTTTCATGAATAATCTTTTAGGTTATTCCCAAGTGTGCCGATTATTCTCCAAGAGTTTGGACATATTATTTTCCTCTTGGTTTCTAATTTAATTCTCTTCTGATTTTAAAATTTCAGTTCAAGTGGTACTGTGCCACTGGTAAATGCATGCCCTGACCACGTGACACGGCACCACTGGAATGGGTGCCCCGACCACAACCACGAGGCAGGGTGTCACTGGTGAATGTGTGCACTGACATCTCTGGAGAAAGCTGCAGCAACATTTGCTAAGCAGGAGCTGTGTTGGGGAGCGCTGTGAGGTCCCCACTGGCTCCGGCCTGCTGCTGGTTACACTTCACAGCTGAAAACTGATCAAGCTCAGGCCCTGATTCTGCAGAGTCTTTGACGATTTTCTTGTGTACATTGATTTGTGAGGGAGAGATGAGAGCAATGGGACCAGCTGGAGCCATGTGTGTGTGTGTGTGTGTGTGTGTGTGTGTGTGTGTGTGTGTGTGT
>NW_026596440.1:3740963-3752526 GCF_907164565.1 Psammomys obesus | reverse complement strand
TGTGTGTGTGTGTGTGTGTGTGTGTGTGTGTGTGTGTGTGTGTGTGTGTGTGTTTATCCTTCAGTGGCTGGGTTCTATGCACACAGTTCTGGGGTGCTCTAGCCCCTGTCTAATACTTCTCTGTCTTCTTGTGGAACTTCACGTCAGCATCTGCACAGTCTATCTTTGGTCCTGGTTGTTTCCTGACTTGGTATTGTGTTCTTCCTGTTAACATACATGCTGTGGCTCAGCATGGTATTTCAGGCAGTGCTCTCCACCTTTGCATATCAGGAGTCCCACAGCCTTGTGCCCTGAATGATAGCTCACTTCCTGCTAACCTAGTGCCATGGACACTGCATTTTTTTTTCTTAATTGTGCTGTGTGGAGAATTTTTATTCAAGGATGTGTTTTTAAACAATCCTTTCACGATTTCATAAGTGCATACAAACAGTATTCACTATATGTTCCCCCTTCCCATCACACTACTCTTGCCCCCAACACCTTCCCCTTCCACCTTCATCTCTTCCTCCTCTTCCTCTTCTCTTCATTACTTACTGAGTCTAGTTAGTGTTGTCAGTATGTGTATGGGTTTGGAGATACCCACTGAATACCTGGAAACCTACCAAATACCACACCCAGAAAAAGAAGCAAACCTCCCTCCCTCACCAGCCACTGCATGGCAATGGGTCCTCAACTATAGACAGAGCGTCATGATGCCCTTTCCCATCCATGCTTGAATATTCACTGGCTTTATCTGCAGATGGCCACAGATGCCTTTGTGTTTGTAACTGTAGCATCCATGTACAAATGCCAGCATCTCACAGCTCTTCTTCCCATCCTCCAGCTTATATATTCGTTCTGCTCCCATGTCTATAATGGTCCTTTCTGGGCAGGTTGTGTGACTTCCACATTGCATTTGAAGCTGAGTGCCCACAGGCACTTATTTTCAGCACCTTAACTGCTTATGCTGGTCATGAGTCTCTGTGTTGATCCCTGCACAAATGGGACAGTTAGGATAAAGATTCTAAAATGTCAACCAGGTTAAAGAAACCTCTTTTCAGATGCTCCCGTGGCCATCTTTCATGCTTTCAGCCTTGTTCTCCACAGATCTCTCAGAATCATGGCTTTCCCTGTCTCTTCACCCACTACCCTGACAAGGAACCTCCAATAGCTTGTGTTGATCAGTCACATCTGTACTCACTGTAGCAAATGCAAAGTGTGCGTGAAGGGAGCCACACCACCCATTCCTTTTCCAGTTAATGTTGCCCATGTGTCATGGTTTCAGCTGGATCATGTAGGCTTGTGTGATCCATCAGGAGGCTCCCTGAAAAAGAAAACTGACTCTTCTACAGCAGCCATTGCTTGTCTGATACTATTCAACTAGAGATGGGGTCTTCTGAAGCTCCCCCATCCATGTTGGCATCCATGTGGAGCGAGATGACCTCGTGCATGTCTTATGCAGGCAAGCATATTGGTTTGCGTTCACACTCTGTGTAGACCCAGGCTTGCCATTTTATTACTGGTTTCCTTTTTGCTGTTTTTGTTCCCTCCTTTTATCTTTCCTGCTCTGTTGGGCCATTTGCATAATTTTAGCATCCCACTGCAGTTCTAACATCTACTGCATTTTTACTGTTTCTCTCTATACCTCTGTGTATATGAATATTCATATCTGTACATATTATATGCTTATGCATTCAAATCCACCCATATAGAGCCTTACATATTCATATGTGTGTATGCATATGCACTCATGCTCATGTGTATGTTTGTTTTAAGGGTTTCTCCAGTGACTGAAATATACATACTTAATTTTTCATGGTCCCTTAGCACCAACATTTTACCTCACAGCCCTCTGGACATATTCTTCCCCTTAATATTACAGTTGTTTTCTACAGAACATCTGTATGTATTAAACTTCCATTAAAAAATATGGTAAATGTTGCATTCAAATAACAAGTGTGTTTTAAGGGCTTCAGAGATGAGCACAGTGTACACCCCACTTCTGGCATCTACCCTCATCCTCAGGCTGGCATTCTTCAAGTGTCCTTCTCCTTCTGTACAGACATGTCCTGACACTAGGTTCAGAGAGAGCCTATGGCCTATGACTCCTCCGGTTCTCCCTTCATTGAAGAAGCTTCCTTCAATTCATCCCATAACATGCTGTGCCTGTGTCTGGAGCTGGAAGCTCACAGGGCTCCTGCCTGAAAGGTTTTCTAGTGTTCCTGGCTTCCGATTGAGAAATGCTGGTCTAATGTTGTCCCCCCCCCCCACAGTGCAGCACATTTGTGGGTATAGAACTCTGTTGCTGTTGGTTTTCAACCGCATCTGCAGTGGATTCTCTTGGCCCTGTATGGCCCTCAATTTCTTCAGCCTAACTGAGAGGATGACATGGAGACCAGAGAGTTGTTACTACTCTCCAGGCCTCTGAGGTACAGTCCTTCTTTAAAACCTAACTGTTTGCCCTTCAGTTTGTCATTGTGCTGTTTAACCTTAAATTCTCCATCTGGTTGTTTCATTGCATCTTTCCTGCGTTTGCTCAGACTTACTCTTTTCTCGTTGATTCTGAAGGGTCACAGTTTTCCTGGAGCCTGCGTAAAATAACTGCGCTTCAGCATTTGTTGGGTAATCCCAGCGACTGTGACATCTTGGCCTTGGCATCGGGAGTCTCTGCAGGAGATGAGATTTTCTTGCCACATTTTTGCCAAAGGAATTTGGATTATATCCTGGATGTTTTCACTATGATGTCACATAATTTCACATTGTATTTAAATCTTATGAGCAATGTTGATACTCTGGCTTTATTTAGCAAACAGCCTAGCTAGGTGTAGGCTCCAAAATCCAACATGCCCACCATTTCCCCAATTCATTTTGATACAAAAATGCAGACAACCTATAAACAAGGTCAAATTATTTCTTTTACTGAACTTAGACTCTGTATAAAGGTCCAGAAATCAGGACAGTATGATATTGAAAACAAAAAACAAAAACAAAAAACTTGTATATCCCTGAGCAAGAATAATGTTCGGTAATAAATCCTTGTGTGATCTTACAGCCTATGACTTGCAGAGGGTTGGGTGGCCATTGTCTGGTAAGTGATGTTCTCTTAAAGAAGTGCCACTAGTGGACTTGGGGAGGGGAGTGTATGGAGAAGGAGGAGGAAGGGAGGGATTGGGAGGGGAGAAGGGAGGGAACTAGAGAAGGGGATACAAAGTAAATAACGTATAATTAAAAATTTTAAAAAAAGAATAAAAAATTGGAAAGAAAAAAAAAAGAAGAAGTGCCACTGGGAAAAGTAGGTGTCCATGTCACACAAAGTAAGACTAGGACACATTGCTCATATTAATTCATATTACAGAATTATTTCAAAATGGTATATCAACATCCATGTAAAGCCCACAGCATAAATGCTATAGATAAGAAGAGTAGGGGGAATTTCTATTTAGTTTATCTTGGCCAAAAAAGTTTTGTGGTGGTTTGAATGAAAATGGCCCTGGAGGCACATACATCTGCATACTTGTCCCTCGTTGCTGGAATTGTTTACCTGTCAGGAAGGCAGGCTTTGAGGTTTCCTAGTGTTCTCTCTGCCTCCTGCTGTGAGCTCTCAAGCTGTTTTCCTGCCATGTCATTGTTCACTCTGCCATTATGGACTCTAACCCTCTGAAAGCATAAGCCCAAGTGAAAACCCTTTATTTTATAAATTTATTTAGTCATGATGCTTTGTTACAGCCATAGGAAAATAACTAATACAAGTGCCAAGAACAGAAAAAAAAAACATAAAAATCTAAAAGAAAAATGAATGATGGAAGTAGTATCTTGGTGTACCACCTATTTAGTGTGTGTGTGTGTATACACACCATTTCAGGTGAACATTCCTGTGTGTTTGCATGTGGCTGCTAGAGTTCCTCCTCCGGTGTCTTTACTCGAACCCGGGGCTCATCTAGACTAGCTGGATAGGAAGCCCCTGGAACCCAGCTGTCACAGCCTTGGCACTGCTGAGGTTACAGATGTGTGCCACAGCTCTGGACGTTTTGCGTGGGTTCTGGGTATCAAATTTGGTTTTCATGCTTGCATAGCATAGCAAGCACTTCACTCCTGAGCCACCTTTCCAACTCATTGGTATAATTTTCTCACCAGCCTATACCTTTAGTCATAAGCAAGCATCCAGACAAGCAAGCATTAAGAGACCCTCTATGAAGAAAACCTGATGTCAAAGCACTAAGAGTCATCAAAAAAAGGGATGGTAGAAACAACTCCTACAGTAAAGAGGAGCCTGAGTACGTGAAAGGAATGTATGTAATGTGAGATCCTGAGAGTATCCTGGGAACAGAGAGCAATGGGGAAACTGAGTAAACAGAACTTAATTAACAGTAATGACTGAAAGTGGATTTAATGGTGACTAGTGGTCATGCTGAGGCAGACTGGCAGTCACAGAGGGACTGGATGTGGGATATTGAGATATTTTATACTCATATTGCAGTTCTTATGTAAATCTAAATCTATTTCAAAATAAAAGATGTGTTTACAAAATAAAAATAATGAAATTTATGAGAGTTAAACTTCTCTATGAAATACATCAATAAGAACACTAAAATACATCAATTGGCAAGAATTCTTCAAAATAAATATATCTAAGAATCGGTTTCAACTTAGGAGAGAGAAATATTTACAGCCCCATAAAGAGAAAGCAAGTTCTATTTGTAATAGAATGTTGAAAGGACATTTCATCAAAGAAGACTGAAAAGCGGTCGACAGGCAGATGAAATACCCTCAACTCATTCTACATTAAGGGGACACAGTTTAAAGCAGCAGTGAGCCGTCACCACACACTTACTGGAATGGTGAGAAAGAGACTGACAGCCTCAGGTTTGGGTGAAAATACAGCCAATATCTAGCCAGGAAAAGTGTGAAATTGAGAAAAACTCCCTCTAGAAATTCTTCTGAGGATAGCTGAGCTCACACTACTGAGAAATTACTGAAAACAGAGATACTGACTTGACAGATGTGGAAAGAGGTCACATGACTGCACACTAAGAATGATAAGCTCTTAGTGGCCTCAGGAAAATCAAACTGGAATATCATATACAACTATGAGGGAGGTGATTGATGAACAACCAGTCCTCACTGAAAGCCGCAGAATGCTGTCAGCAAGTGCCAAAACATACGCTTCCTGTGGCCCTGGTTCAGGAGACCCTGAAAGAGTTCCAGGTAATACTAGAGTTGGACACTCACACATG
Source organism: Psammomys obesus (assembly GCF_907164565.1). Taxonomy (NCBI): domain Eukaryota; kingdom Metazoa; phylum Chordata; class Mammalia; order Rodentia; family Muridae; genus Psammomys; species Psammomys obesus. The sequence goes on along the minus strand of NW_026596440.1, from coordinate 3,747,313 downwards.
CACATGTACATACACAAACACACACACACAGAATTCTATACAGAATTCTACACAGTAGTGCTCTTCCCTTCATGAACAACACTTTCACGAAAAAGTATTTATCCTTTTTTTCTGAACATTTTCCTTTAGTTCCTCCATTCATTGGTCTCTCTATTCCTGAAACCACTCTGTGCCAGCCATCTCTCAGGCATAATCCAAGGGATATTCATGTTTCCTTGGGCTATTTTTTTGTTTGCCCTCAGAAACTTTGCCAACCTAACATGTGGAATCCTTGAAACTTGTTTGACACCTCCCCACTTCCTCTGTCCACGACTTGGGCTATTCTTCCCTGTCTCTATCTCCTGCTGACTGCATCTACCAGCCTCTGGCCAAGCTTGAGGGTAGTAACTTGACATTTGTGAAGACTGCTCCTAGATAATGTGTTTCTGGAAGCCTTCCTGTCACCAGACTTTTTGGGGACCCACAGAGCCCACCTGACCTCTCTCTCCAGTATCTCTGCCTTGTCTGCATTATCTGGAGACTAATGTTGTGTCTACTCCACGTCAGGCACAGTATCAACTTCTATTTCCGTCTGGTGTGCTCTCACAGGAAAACTGTGGATGGTCACTGGAGTCTAGAACCCACAGAACACCATAGTGAGGGGCTGAGCTATCTTCAATGGGACTCCATTCTGTACATTCACAAGGTTTGCTCCTGTTCTTGTGGTTGCTCTAATAGATAAATCAGCAAGTCTTGGCTCAGGATAGCAAAGGGGATGGATGAAAAGCCACCATGAGCACCCAGCTGGGAAAAGTATGGCATGCAAACACTAGAAGTGGGTGTTCTCTCTCTGTTTCTCTCTCTCTCTTTACCTCCTTCCCTCCATTCTCTCTCCATCTGTGTTGTCTGTTTGAGTACATACTTAACAGAGAAACATTTTAATGTGCATAAACATATATATGTACATAAATATATGTATATTTATATATACATATGTATTTTATATAAATATATACAGATATATGTATATATGTACATATACAATTTACATAAACATATATATATATATATATATATATATATATACACATACATACACATAAATGTGCATATAAAAACCAAGGAGTCAACAGGGCCAATGGAGACTGATGCACCAAACAAGGCCCATGCAAGTGAGGTCCTCGACCTCCTTCTCAGATGTAACACATAGGCAGCTTAGTCTCCATATGGGTTTCCTAGTAAGGGGAACAGGGGCCTGACATAGAATCTGTTGCCTGCTCTTCAGTCATTTTCCCCTTGCAGAGTGGCCTTACCAGGCCACAGAGGAAGAGGAAGCAATCAGTCCTGGTGAGATTTGATGGTCTGTATCCAGTTGGTAAGAGAAGAGGGTTCCCCTTTCTGGGGACTAGGAGAGGAGGATAGGGGAGGAGGGAGGGAGAGTGGGACTGGGAGGAGACACAGGAAGGAGCTAGGATTGGGGTGTAAAGTGAATATATTAAAAAATAAAATTATGATAACTATCTCTCATGAACATTAAGTAAATTTAGTCTTACTGAGTCAACAGCATCATGGTAGCTATTGACTGAAGCAGATCATGGTGGCTGGGCTCTGTGGGCCTGTGATGGAGTTCATAAATGTTTAAATTTGTACTGCAATCCCACCAGATCAGGAACTGGCCAGAAAGTCTGGTAAGGAGCAATGTGGTAAATATTTTCCATGCCATGGGCCTTCCAGTGACTGTCCTAGCCACTCTGCTGTGACACAGAGGGTGCAGGAAAGGGTGTGGTTCGTTGACTCCCATGGAACTTATTTATGATGCTGCAAACACTTGAAACAGAAATTTCACCTGGCAAAAAATACAGTTTTTCTCTTAATTTTTTATTTATCCTTTAAAGAAAGGTAAAAGTCATTGTGGGCTTACAGAAAATAAACAGTGGACCTAACAAGACCCGAGGCTGCAGTGTGAGACCAGGGCCTAGGCTATGAGGATGTCCCAAAGTCCGTGCAGCCGATTTGCAACATGCCTAGGACATGAGAAATGGTACTCGTGGTTGGCAAACTTTATCTCTCGGTGTGACAAATTTATTCCAAAACTCAAATTAATGCACTCAAATGTCTGCTGAGGCTAAACTTGTAAAACTTGCAGCACTCTTGCAGTGGTTGAGGAACTATTGACAGTCAATGGCTGGGGAAAGGAAGCCACTTTCCATTCTGCTGGGAGTGTGACCCCTGCTGCAGTGAAGGCCACCAAGCCCGTGTGCCTCTGGGAGCACTACTTTGACTAAGTGGGTTATATGCATAAGTGAATGACATGAGTTGAGGCGTGAGTGTGCTGAGGGCAGGTAGCAGGTAGTTGTGAGCAGATCCGAAGGATGGATACATTCAGGGTACATTGTATACATGCATGAATTTTTCAAGGAATAAAAACAAAAATCTCCAAAAATCAAAATACTCCAGACCCAAGGAGAAAGTTATTCAGGGAAAACATGAAGAAGACCTTGGGGGTTTGCTGGTGGGAACTCCAGAACTAAGTTTCTTTGACCCTGGGTGGACTGGGATGGAACTCCCCATGAGGCTTGCTAAGGCAAAGCGTCTGCACATCCACACAATTCTGCAGAGGGCACAGGGCTGGTCCTATGTGACCAGGTGAAGAATCTATGTCCTCAGCTCACTGAAGTTTTCCTGTAATAGACACAAAACTTGAAACACTCACGGCTGCCTAGGGAATTGTGACAACCTCATTCAGTCTGGTCTTTTCCAGCAAGAAAGCAAATAAAAGACAATCTTTATGGAGCAGTTTGCAAGAGGTGCCCCTTAGTTATGTTTGTAGGCCTTGGCATGTTTAGTTGTGTTTATTTCTCACATGTATTCACATTGTATGTGGCTAAGGGCAAGGAAGCCATGTATGCTCCTTTGCAGGAGACCTCTTTCTGTAAGCTGTCACCCTAGTCATTCTGGGAGAAACTCTAAGGCCCTTGAATATAAGCTGCAGACAGTTCTCTGACAAGACTAGCATATAGGAGAAATTTTGCAAGAAAGACTCTAACCCTTAGGATCTGTGGGACCGTCCCATTGACTCAGTTTCCCTAGCTGAGGCATAAGTGTCAAATAGCAACTCACCACCTATCCCATGGTCAAGCTTCAGCACGAACAAATTGCTTCTGCCAGTGTTCCCAACCAGGGTGTAAGAGAAAAGACATGAGGCAGACAGCATCAGTTCAGAAGCAAAATGACTTTACATAACACCAGACAGCTGCCTTTGGCCACATACTATGGCTGATAAGCCACCTGCAGAGACATGTTAGTGCTGGCACAGGCTTGATGACATGCTGTGGACGCATTCTAAAGATAAAAGCACACGACTCAGGCATCCACTTCAAAAGTCATTGGCCTCATAAATTCAAATATTCTAGAATTAAAAATGAAAGTAAAGGCTAATTTAAAAGTATATCTACTTTCTAACAGAAAAATGTGCACAAGTTTCTTATTGAGGTTCATATCTCTGGGGATGAGGAGCCCTGTCACGGATATAGCGTGTACTGATGTTTCCTTGAAGGGAAAGGTAGAGTGTAGGTTTTTCGTGTTTGAAGAACTATAAACTAATCCTGATTGCTTTGTTGTACTTTACTGAGTGTCTCTGACATGGGGTCCTACAGCCAGCAGAGCTGATGAGTGAAGAATGTGTGGAGGTCACCTCTGCTGAGGAGGCGCCATATATGTGACAGGGCATATGAATGGAGTGTATCCATTGTCATCTTTCCAGAAACAAGACTCTGGACTGATGTCTGTCACATCAGCATCACAAATCATAAAACGTGGCCCTGTTTCCCAGATCAAATAGGCTGAGCACTTGGAAGAGCATTAGCGTATCCATATTTGAGGTCTCTTCACAGTCAGGGTTGTTTTTCTGTTCCCACAAATTCAGCTACTGGAAGTTGCACAGACTGCCTGAAGATGCATATTTTCCTTGACGCTCTGTTTCCTGGCCTTTTTATCTAACATATTTACATAAATGGGCTGGCTGGAAATATTCTTTTCAAATATAGACATAGAGTTTAGAATTAAAAATAGTTGTACTATTGGTACAAAAGAATGCTATGAGGCTTACTTTCAGGGTAATATGTGACTCTCAGAATTCTTGTATGGTGATTATGTGGTGTTTGTTATATTTCTAAAAGTAAAAAAAAAAAAATCCCATCTACCACAGGATTTACATTCTACGATGTAAGACTAGGTATTGAGTCCCTAGGCATAGAAGTTTCTGGCAAGTAGATAACTATGAAAAGTTAAGCCATCCTTTAGAATACCCAGGTCCATTGGGAGTGTTCGTCATAATATAAAGTTGGGCTAAGTCAGTCCCCATCAATCTAAACCTGTTCAAATGATGTATAATGAGCCGACTTCACAACATGTCAAACTAAAGCAGTATTCTCATTAACTACTATTGTTTCATTGTCAATATTATACAAATTAAGCATTCCTAAATATGTATCTTGACACAAAGGCATTGTGTGGGGAATAAGCTACAGAGCTCTATATGCACACAGTCCAGAGAGAAGCTTTCTGGTACACACTACTGCTGCAATTTTGTTGACATAACACCCAGATTACCAAGTCATTAAAATTATTTTTCTAAATTTTTGGTTGACAATGTACTACGTTCTCCAATGTCAGGAGGTTTGGGGATGCCACTGGGAGGCTGACGTGCCTTGATTTTACTCAGAACTGCTAAAGTTGTTTGAATGAGAATGCCCACCCCTACCATGGGCTCAGGTGTTTGAACATGTGGTTTCCAGTTAGTGGTGCTGTCTGGGGAAGTTTAAGGGGGGTGACCTTGCTGGAGAAAGTGGGTCACTGAGAGTGGGCTTTAAAGTTTCAAAGCCATTCACCTTTCCTAGTGCTCTTTCACTCTCTTTCTCTTTCTGCTTTGCACTTGCAAAACATGTAAATTCTCAGCATCCAGTCCCTGCTCCCATCCATGCCTGCTGCCTGTATTCTGCCATCACAGACTGTAGTACTCTTGATCTATAAGCTGAAGTACACTCTTATATAAGTTGTCATGGTGTTTTATCACAGCAACGAACAAAATCAACTACAACTTTACCCTTCAAACTTCAGAACCAACTGTTCTTCTGAGACTTGATGGTTCCCACAGCTTCTAGATGGTAGGCCTGAGGTAGGATCCCTGTGCTATTCAGAGTCATAGTGTTCAACTGTAAGAAAAATGGTGTGCTCAAGTCTAGGTAATCAAACCTATTTAATCTATTGCAAGGTGAAAAAACAAACATGGCTTTCTGCTCATCTCTCTGCTAGGGATGGCATTTTAAGGCATGGAACATTCCCCCCAAGTGAGCTTTGAAGCCCAGGAGATGCCCACACTCTGCCCTCAGCACCTCTTCAGTCTGAAAGTCAGTGCTAACTGGCTGGTGGAATCCAACCCTCTTCCACTACAATGATCTAGCCTGAGTTCCCTCCTTTGGCACTGCAGCCTCATTGTTCTGGACTGCATATGCTACTGAGGTGCTTCTATACATTCAAGTTAATTTTCTTAGCGTGCATGGCATCATAAGTGGTGCACAGTATGCCATTTTGAAGATGAAGCATCCAGAGAACAAATAGATTAAACAGCTGCTCCAACTTCGAAATAAATATCCCTTCCATAGCTGGATGTCTGTATCCCAGACAGCAGTTGACACATGAGATCAGCTCCTCTGCAGCTTGCTTGTGAGGTTTTGCTTTCATGCACTTCTGTCAATCCTTGGACCCCAGTATTATACTCAAGCCTTATTTTAGTTGATTACAGTATTGTCATCACTCTAGGAACAGAGTCCAGCATACCCTACTTGTTGCTGGGGTAACAGAAAGTGGTGCTGTGGCCAGCTATGCATTTGCAAGCATTATCTAAACATCAACTTGAAGAAAAGGGGTTCTAAGGACAAGGAGGAGGGCCCACTATCCTATCTTTTGAAGTATCCAATAAATGACAACATGTGACCCCCAACTCTAAATAAATAAATAAATAGATAGATAACTAGATAGATAAATAAATAAATAAATAAATAAATAGGAAAATAAATAAATAGGAAAATAAATAAATAAATAAATAAAAAACCTCTGTGCCAGTCAAACCTGGTCATTACCCATATTTTCCTTTGGTCATTACCACATAGTGAGTGCTGTTGCAAAGCTCTTTTCTATAAGCTACACACAGAAAACCTATGCCAGCACCTCCATGTTACAAACAAGGAGGCCAAGACTACCCAAGGACACTCCTTGGTCTTCTGTGGAATAACTGGTCTACCAGACGGGGAGGTTGCCAGTGCCCTCGCACATGGTCTTGCATCTTCCTAACAAAGATGAAGTGACTTTCT